>NW_006239370.1:367632-382262 GCF_000226075.1 Solanum tuberosum | reverse complement strand
GCCCACCCCCAAAAAAAAATAAAAAAATTTAAGTTTGTTTTTAAAAAATATTTTCAATTTCAAAAATTATTTCCTACTCTAGTAAAAATAAAAGATATTTCTCAAAAATATTTTTCATTCATAAATAAAACACTAAAAATCTTTTTCGGAAAATATTTCTACTCACCAACCAAACATGAGAAAATAAGTCAAAAATCAACTTGTTTTCTAGGAAAACATTTTCTAGATATTTTCCTTCATACCAAACACACCCATAGTTTAATGATTTTTTTAATATAAAAACTCCATGTTTCTGTCAATTCTTACAAATTTGATTGAGACTCAGACAAGCTCAAATGAAAAATTACTATATTGTTGATCACAACTTGAGGCACATTTTGAGCTCCCACCCCTTTTGCTCTTTTGGTGACTCGAACTCGCAACCTTCAGGTTGGAAGTGAGGGGTGCTTACCATCCGAGCAACTCTCTCTCGTTTGAGGCACATTTGTTGTTATTGAATATAGCAACTATTGTTTGTTTGTATATTTCGGTCAAATCAGGTATTGGGGTGACAGTTACAAGTAGACATGGATGAACCACCTCTAAGTCCATACACAAATACGGAAATCCCACGGATAAAAATGAACGAGTTATTACACGAAACTTTGAGCAGGAGACAAGGGGCAAACCTGACTTATAGCCCAACTACAAATAATATCAACTCTGAAATACAGTGAGTAATGAGTCAAAAGTAAATAGGGGACACTCCTTTATTACCAAGATACTAATAAAGAGAATGTAATTGACCTGCACTGCTGCTAACTTATTATCTTCCTAATAACTATGAAGAAAAAAACACTTTTACATGCTACACCTAATGACCATTACCTTCAGTGTCTATTAAAGTCTCAGCGAAAGAAACAGCTAAAAGTAATTACAATCGGAAAACGATAAATCTAAAAAACCAAACTCAGAAAGAAGACTGAGAACAGCATCTTGGAATTACACATCCAGCTGCTAGCTTTGCAACGCCATAATTCAAGAAGCATTTTCTGAAGAAGTAACCTCAATTTTGTTGGAGTCAGTATTGGCGTTTGCCTTCGACTTATCATCAGATTCATCCTTTTCCTTTGCAGTCATAAATCGACCACCACACCCTCTAGCTCTTCTCAGGGCATGCAAATGCCGAGATTCATGCAAGTAGGGCTGCAAGATTATTTTGCACAGTAAGACCCCCATGATCTTGGTTCTTGAAAGTTGAAACACATCCTCAAAAAGAGATTACAACTCTAATAAGGCAGTCCACCTTATCAACAAACTATGCAATTAGACATAATGACTATACCTATTTACTAGGAAATAAAAGATATTGTTGATCAAGCTCAAGATGTTCCTGATATATCATGCTTCCATACTCAAAAGAAATTTCAAGAATCATACGATCTTATTTCTTCAATCGCATTTCTCAACTTCTGGACACTTGTACAACTAAAAAAATAATACATGGACCATCAAAAGATTAGAGGCAGCAGGAGCCACTTCTGACTACATTTCTGTGGCTGAAACAGAGAAGAACAAAAACCAAAAAGTCAGAAGTGTTTAGAAAGTATACACAAGTTAGGTACAATTGCACTTGTCCCTAAGTTTGAGGACATTTAGTCCCTCCAATATCTAAGGAGCAGCATAATAAAACAAACTTTAGGTACAATCCTAATATCAGGATTGGGCTTGATCAATTATTTCCTAGTAAATAGCTAAAAGTCAAAATTGTACCTAAAAACTTTAGGTACAATCTAGCTCATAGCACATTAGGCCTGCAACTTCTTTTAATGCTACATATAAAGTTAACCAAAGAGATTAATTTCCGTTTGAAGATAATCAACGAGGGTAATACTAATCTCTACCAATGATAGATAATTCCTTTTGAGGAACCAAAAACATCCTGATTTTGAATACATCTAGTTGATACTGAATACCTCTCGTCTCTTAGATTGGAGTTTGATCACGATTTCATCAACATACCCTTTTTAATTTTAACACCTTATGGTGCAGCAAAAACCTTGGCACAAAAAACCTAAGAATTTTATGTGCACCAAGAGAGTATTGAGGCATAAACTGTCACTACACCTTAAACAGATGGAATAGAACTGCTTTTTGACAATTTTCTCTACTGACGTTTTTATTCTCTGCTAGTTATTGTTGTGATACAGTACATTATAAATAAAAAAATGTTGGGGTTTAACGTGTTACCATTGTGTACTGACCTCAAAATAGAAGGACCCCAATAAAAATTCTACAGGTTGGTAAAACTGGTAGGCTAATGAACTGGGAAATATAAATCTGTCATTGAACCAATAAGCTGTCAAATGTAGCAACTAGGTAAAATGATGGCAAAATGCATTTTGTACAAGATACCTTCCTAGCTTTAGGAAGTTTATTTTCTGGTAGGCTAATAAACTGGGAAATATAAATCAGTCATTGAACCAATAAGCTGTCAAATGTAGCAACTAGGTAAAATGATGGCAAAATGCATTTTGTACAAAATACCTTCCTAGCTTTTAGAAGTTTATTTTCTGATTCAGCTTTTGCACGAGATTGTCGGCGCCTCAAGATGCCATGATACTGTTTTGCATTAACGAAAACAGGTTCTTCCGCAACATCTGATGGTAGAGGAACACCAGCTTGTTGAATTCCCATCAACTGAAGTCGAACCTGACAAACCATGGATCAGTTAAGCTTATAAACTTTGTCGACACTTCACTAGATACCAAATGAAAAATATAACTAATCAGAAAATCATTACCATTGACTGTGCTGGATAAGGTTGTGCAGGGTAAGGTTGTGCGTCATAGGGTGCAAAAATGCTCCTGTAGTAAGGATCTGGATAAGGGTAAGCTGTTTGCGCCTGCAATACATGAAAAATGACTGTAAATTCTTAGTCCCATTTTATATGAAAAAACTTAACCTTGATGATTGAGGAATTAGTCTAAAAATAGTAGTGGCAGATGAACATTCTAAATAATGGATGACATATGACATTTACAGGAAAAGGCAAACATCATATCATTGTTCACATAAATCTTGAAACTAATGACCAAGATACTTGTAGAATTTATTTTTATTTTTTTTTAAAAAAAAAAACCACAAAGTGGGGAGAAGATTAGATGCTTATTAATTTGATATCGTACGGAAAAAAAAATACAAATTTGATCTCTAGACTTGCGTCCCTGCACTATTGGTTTCCTATGCTTCCCAGCAAAACTTATTTCAATCTGCATTTCAAGATGAAGAAGGTTGTGGAAAATTGCTTCCAGTTATGGCAGCCGATGAAGAGTTCAGAGGACTACGTGAATTAAAATAATATATGCAAAGACACAATGTATATACTTACTTTGTTTCTCTTTCTTCTCCATTCTTATGACCTAAATATAGAACATATGTTGTGCATGCACTGTATCAACTTAAACAAAAGAAGATGAAAAAGGCAAATAACAACTAACAGCATGAAGATAATACTCCCTAAACCAACATCAATACATTCACATGCATCATCTTTTGAGTTCTTGTACCAGATTTAACAAGAACTCTAATACTGAACAACGAGGGCAGCTATAGAACTTAAAGAATCACATAAGAGGGTGGGAGTGTTGCATCCACCAGCAAGAATACCATTGCATCTGCATTTCTAAGTTGAGAAGGTATCAAGTAGTGCATGTCTGGTGGCACAGTCCCAGGAACAGACAATTCAGCTGCAGGGGATGAAGATCGGCTTTGCATCTCTGACTGCTTTTGTGGTTGTTCATTCTCGCAATTATCTGAAATTTATTTAACAAACACATGGAAATATTATATTAGCCACAGATAATACAAGTTCATCTATGATAGGCTAAAGAATAAAAGCTGATTTTCATGCAAGAAAGAAAAACTCCCATAAGCAGAAACCTCTATCAACGATTGAAATTATGAGTTAGTTGATCAGTGAGGAGAGATAAAGTTGAGCTGATCTGCAGAAAAAGTAGTTTAGTTACTAGCATTGTGTACTACTATGAACGTGGATCCAAGTTTTTAATCAATTGGTTAAACATGAACTTTGCTGTCTTGATCCCTTCTTGCTGATTTATTCCTTTTTCCTTTTCTGTTCATTTCAACTCCTTTAATCAGGATGCTAGAACACTTCTTTCCCTTCCATTGACATAATATATATAGAGAAATGGACAGGAAGCGAATAATCTAAGGTATGGAAGAAATGGTTTTCTTGGAACCAAAATTCAATCTATTCATTGATGAGAAAAAAATAGGAAGAAGAAATAGATCAACCATCCATAAGTGCTTTTGGCTTTTTAGTTTTACAATGCTTGATAATCAAATCCAAAGACGAGACAAATTGTTCCTCTCTCTCTCTCTCAGAGTCTTCATATTGTATAAAAAAAATTCAATTTTTTGTGAAGTATCTTCTGGTTCTTTTGGCGTTGATATTTGCTTATCAAAGAAATATTGTTTTGAAGTTAATGTTCTTAAATGTTCAAAAATCATTGTTAAGGCTTCATTTCATCTTAATAATCTGGGAATTAAGGTATTACTACGCTGTAAACTTGCTTCTAATATCATCTCTTCTCCTTGTTTACTATGATTAGTATCTTCAGGGGCTAATGTCGTTTTCATTCATCCACCAAAGCTTTTCATGAACCAAGTCTTATGTGATGCAGGCTATTGATTATTCTAGACTACTTGTTTGTATTTAATTTGGCCCAGTTAAACTGTTCTAGTAGAGGAAATCAGTTGATGGGTCCGAAGAATTCACAAGGAGTCTAGAGAGCTTCAGTAAAGAGCAGGCAAGAATTGAAAGACACCTTCCATTCATCCAAAGCTGCACTAACCATATCCAGTAAGTGATCAGAAGGGAAGTACTGAGAAGTAGAGGCTCCATACAAAAGAGAGAATCAATTGAAAAAGCCTCTCTCTCCATATTAACAGAAATAAAAATACCTCTGGAAAGGAATCAAGTTGACCTTGTCAAAGAGCTGTAAAATTCATAGCACTTATATTAGCTCTCCAGCACTAGTGATTTGGAGTTCTCTCCAGTTGTGGAAACTAATTGAAGCATTGTTCAATCTCCATTGCAGCTTGTTAGATCGATGAATCATGTGCTTAGTTCCATTTTTCTTTAGTGCATTATTATTTCAGTCCTAGTTCTTTTGTAACTCTGACCTAGTAGTTGTCACCATCATCCTAGCTCATTTAACAGAGAAAGAACTATCATCCTAGTTCATTTAACTTAAAGGTAAATTATTTCATAGGACCTTTAAGTTGTCACTATCATCCTATTTCACTAAAGATCATCCTATGAACTAATTTACCTTTACCTTTAACACTACTAAGCAACTACTTATTGTACTTTCCCCAAAACAGAAAAGATGAGTCAAACAATTCCTGCAACGTGTTTATCTCCCTTATGACTTCATTCTAATGGAGGAATAGAATAAACCAAACTTTTTCACTCTTTTGAAATAAAACTTCAAGAATTAGTGAGACTATAAGATGTTCAATCGTAAATCACATCAAATAAATTAAAGGCACACCAAGTGTTTCTATGAAGCAAAACAAAAGAAATGCGCAAAGTGATATAAAATCAGAGAACCAAAGAGGGAACAGGCTCAAATTTTGTCTATGGTTTTAGAATAAAGCAACGTGATATGATAAAGTGATGTTCTTGTAGGGAATTTTTTTCTTAGATGAAGGCAAGCCTGTTGGCGTCACTTGCTAATTAAAGACATACCATATCATAGTACCCATCCAGTTACAGTCCCAATTAGATTGATAGAATTAATCACGTTAACATGAAAAAGGTACCACAATTACAGACTTAAAAGCTACAACACTATTCAATGAATCAGGCAAATAATACAGCAGAATACCTGAAAGATCATGTATGGAGGACGTCATGATGCTGCTTGTCACAAACTCCCCAAATCGAAAGACCTGATTATGCAATGCAACTAACAAAAATTGGATCAGCAAATAACAGCATAAGCTATAGTCGCTAATATTTATGCATGATCTAAACGAAACGAATACATGCACAATTAAACCTCAGCTTTTAGATAACTGCAACCACAAGTAGAGAACATAAACTCAAGCGGCAAATTTTCTGAATTTTGGTATTATGATATGTCAACATTTCTATAAATGAACTTCCATCATACAAAAGATAATTCAAATTGAACTATCCAAACAACAAATCAAATGAACGCAAAGCAAAGCAAAGATTCAGCTCATTCAACGAATCAACACATGCAGACTTTTTATTATATTTTGTACAGAAACAGCAAAAAAAAGAATTAAAAAAATCAACTAATCGAGCTCAATTCAAATTTTTCCATCAATTCTGTTGTCACTATTTAGTGTAATCACATGAAATTAGGGTTTATGATAGGAGAAATTTACCTTTCCTGGAAGCTTAGTGTAGAAAATGAATAGCGGTGCTCTTGTGGTGCTTCCTGTTTAAACACTCTCTCTTTCGTCTGCTTTATACTCTGTTTTAGATTTTGGAATACAAAACAGAACAACTTCTTTGGAGTTTTGTCATTCCGTTGCACTATTTTTAGTGGTGCACTTCTTCCTCTCTTTCTCTACACAACTAACTAACTATCAGTCATTTTTAAAGTCATAAAGTATTTTTTTATTCTCCCTCAATAAAAGGTTTCCGGTTTGAGTTGCCTACTAAGTTGGCTTGGGTTTCATATTGAGTCCTGCAATACAGACTTTTTACACAAATTCAAATTTCGCTAGCGTTTGATCAGAGATATTCAAATATTTTTAACAAATATTATTTGGGTGAAAATTTGGACGAAATTTCACCATGCATATTTGATCATAATATTTGGAAAACATATGAAAAAAAATATGATTTATACTCATTAAGTTTTAAAAACTATCAAAACTAACCATAAGTTTGTATTACAAGTCAATTGGATCTTTGTTGCAATAAATAACTAGTGTCCATGACACTGGAGCAATGTGATCGTTTGGAGTGAGTGCAACAAGAGGGTGTTTATGTAAAAGATAAAAGTTTGGTGTAAAATTTGAATTTTTTTAAAATCCCAAATAATGATATTTGGCCCAAATACTAGTATTTTCTAGTATTTGGGAATTTGAGTTATTTGCCAAAAATATTTGTCAAATAATAACAAATTGTATGAACAAACACTATTTGTCAAATTTTTCCCCAAATTTTACTTGGGAAATCTATGGTCAAACGGGTTGGGACTCATGACTCATGAGTATGAACATCAGCTCCAAAGAAAACCGTCCAAAGAAGGGCGTTTTGGTTATTTACTGCGTGGCTCTCCATGTTCAAATGACCATAATGTCCCTTGTTAAAAATTCAAATCTGAATTTTTTATTCTCTAAATTAAATTCATGATGGTCTTTTTCAATGCATTTGCACACCTAATTTTTTTTTCCTTTTTAATTTTCTTAACATCATTTTCAATTTTCAAGCCTCAATAATGTTAAACTTTACTGAGGTTTAAAATGAAAGTCAAATATTGTCACAAGTAAGGGTGTACATAGGTCGGTTTGGTTTGATTTTCATTAAAAAAACCTAAATTAATTATGTCAGTTTATTAAATCTAAAAACCAAATCAAACCACATAAAGTCGGTTTTTTCGGTTTAGGCTTTAGTCGGTTCTTTCGGTATTTTTTGGTTTTTTCGGGGTTTTTACAACTATACGGTATTTGAAAAAGACATCAAATATATTTTCACTTACCTGTGTGATAAGCTAAACTTAAAAATTGTTAAATGAATAGAAATTTTCGAAAAGACGGTAAAATTTAAAATATTTTTTTGAAATATCAACGTTCATTATGTTAAACTAATAAGATTAAAGGCTAGAGGCAAACTAAATACAAAACAAAAAAATTACAAAGTAAATTGTTAACTTCGAATTAAACTATAAACTAACTAAAAATATATTAACAAAGTAGATTATAAATAATATTTTTTATCTATAAATAAAATAAAAGTATATATATACATATTATGTCGGTTTAGTTTGGGTTCGATTTGACTTTTTTTCTTTTAATACCAGACCAAACCAAACCAAACCAAGAGTGGTCGTTTTTTTTTTTCAACCGCCGAACCAACCAAACCAAACCACAAATCGTTCTTTTTTTCCGATTTGATTTGGTTCGTTGGTTCGATTTGACTTTACGGTTTGACTTGTACACCCCTAGTCACAAGTACTTGTTATGGATGAGAACTTTTTGGAGTTAAAATAATTGGGATAGACGATATTAGGCTTGTCCACACTACAACATAAATGTTTTAATGCAAAATTAATTTAGTTAATTTTTATACTTATTTTAATTTATTTTTAATGTGTATTCATAAATTGAAATTGAGTATAGTACAGTTTTTTTAATAAAGAGACAATGTTGTTTGTGCCCGATCACGCTTTGTGATTTCAAGACTTGTTGCTAGAATTTGAGTTGGAAGCTCATAAGAATGATGTTGAACCTACTCTTGTTAATGAACAAGTTGAGAAAATCGTTAATCATGGAGATGTTTTCTCAAGCTCTTTGTCCAAAGAGACAGAAATATCGAGCGACTTGATCTTGTAAGTGTTGAAATTTTTTAAATATAAATTAATAAAATTAATTTGAAATATATTGAATTCAAGAAAATAATCTAAATATTATGACTGATATAATTTGATTAAGAGCAAACTATATAAATCTCACTACTTTAGGTCCTAATTATTAGGATTCACTATAGTTTCAAATATTACTTCATGTACAATATTTCGTTCTTTAGATACATGTATCATAACTCGACAGATACATGTATCTAGCGATATTAAAAAGCGTGATATATGTTTTATTCGTTTGTATTAAATGGTTGTAACTGATTTCCTTAATTAAAGGAGTAATTGACTACTCTAACAGATTTTCAGAATACATGGACAATTAATTCTGAAAAATCAAATTTAATCAAATTCCTTGATATAATACGAAAATCAAGAAGTGTACTAATGTTTAAATAATTTCATTTTATTACTCTTTATAATAATAAATTCATTAATATTATTAATAAAAGACAAAACATGTATATCTTGGTTATATAATTTGATTAATTTCATTTTATTACTTTCAAAATAATAAATTCATTAATTTGATGTATCTATTATCAATATATGATGTTGTCACGACCCAGGGGTACACCCTAGACGTAACATGGCATACAAGAGCCCGAGAAGTCTCATATAAGCCACTTAGCTTTCATAACATAAGATAATAGAAAATACGAGATTTTTAAAACATTTCAACAAAATCAAAGTTTTCATATCAAAAGCGAAAATCTATTATACTTTGTCTCAAACCATCTAAAACATGAATATCTTGGGACACAGCCCATACAACAATGTTCAAAACATAAAATGAAAGATCATAAGAGAAATGGTGGCCAAATCCTCGAATGCTATGAGGACTCACCAATCTTCAAGCTTGCTTTCTACTAAGATCCTAGCCACGGGGATGAGAGTCGAGATTGCCGGACCCTACATTTGGATAAGAAATGTAGGCAAGAGTATGCGTTAGAACAAGCATGTACTAAATATGATAGCTTGCATAAAAAATCAACATAAACATAAGAGTTAGCAATATAAGTCATAAGCATAATCAATGCATATAATAGAACATGTCAACATAAAGGAATACTTCTTGAAGTAACCTCAAATCATCCTTACTCATCATGGATGGCAACTCAAGCACAATCCAAGACATCACCTATCATAACATATCTATCTTGTCTTTTATAGAAATGGAGAATCGCCTCTTGCCTTCTTAATAAGGGTCAAGGGTAGTCGCCTCTTGCCCAACTTGCTATGGGATCATGGGTAATCGCCTCTAGTCCCTTTACTTAGGATCATGGGTATTCGACTTTAGTCCAACATCAGGTGACATGGGTACTCGCCTTTTGTCTTTTACATTATAAGAACGTGGGTAATTGCCTCTCGTTCAATACTAAGGAATGTGGTTAATCACCTCTTAATCAACTCTAAGGAATACGGGTAATCGCCTCATATCCTTCACATTTGGAGGTCTTGGGTAATCGCCTCTAGCCTCATCATTTTCTTAGTTTTTTGCTTGGATTCATTTTAGGTGAGCAATCCTTTCAACCTAGAATCATTCAATGTGAGAAAGCCTTTCATATTCATACATAAGCAATTCATGTGGGAATAATCCCTTCCACGACAATTACATCAATAATCAACAATTCATATTTTACTCTCAAAGCACTACATCTCATAATCATCATACATGCTTTACTCTCGAAACAATTAATATCATAATTATCACCTATGCTTTCATCTCAAAGCAATTCTAATCATAAATAATCATATAGGCTTTAATCTCAAAGAAATTCTAATGTATCTCATCAATCCTATAAGAATACATCTAACCCACAAGTTCTCCTTTCATGGCATCAAACCCATTTATATCAAATTCATCTTAGAAACATGGGTTAAGCATGGGTACATGTAAATTCATCCTAAAAACATGTAATCCTATCAATTCATGCATAAACAATCATCACCTGCTTATACAAAATGGGAAAGTTATTTCCTATGCTTCAAGGCAACTTAAGGTTCATGAAAAGAATTATCCTACCCATGATCTTGAATTAGCGGCGGTGGTTTTTGCCTTAAAGATTTTGAGGCATTATTTGTATGGTGTGTATGTCGATGTGTTTACCGACCACAAGAGTCTACAATATGTGTTTAATCAGAAAGATCTGAATCTCCGCCAAAGAAGGTGGCTTGAGTTATTCAAGGATTATGATATGAGTATTCTCTATCACCCAGGTAAGGCGAATGTGGTAGCGGATGCTCTTAGCCGATTATAAATAGGTAGTGTTGCCCATATAGAAGAAGATAAGAAGGAATTGGTGCAAGATGTACATGGATTGGCCCGATTTGGTGTTCAATTAGTTGATTCCACCAAAGGTGGTGTTATGGTTCATAATGGATCAGAATCGTCTTTTGTGATGGATGTGAAGACCAAGCAAGGTCTTGATCCAATTTTGGTAGAATTGAAAGAGGCGGTACTTAGAAAGTCCGTTGAGGCTTTCTCCCAAGGGGGAGATGTCGTACTTAGATATCAAGGTCGTTTGTGTGCTCCTAATGTTGATGACTTGAGGAAATAGATCTTATCATAAGATTGCTTATGAACTTGATTTGCCTAATGAGTTGGCATCTGTGCATCAGATTTTCCATGTCTCTATGTTGTTCTAGCCCAATTCTTGAGGCATCACAATAAACAACAAAACCATCCGTCCCATCCGGTAAAATTAATACCGGAGCGGAAGTAAGTCTATCTTTCAATTCCTGAAAACTCTTTTCACTAGATTCGGACCATATGAACTTGGCCTTATTTTGAGTCAAAATTGTCAATGAAGAGGCAATCGTAGAAAACCCCTCAACAAATCTTCTGTAATAACCAGCTAAACCTAAGAAAATTCTAATATCCAAAGGTGATAGAGGTCTAGACCAACTCTTGACCACATCCGTCTTCTTGGGATCTACCTCAATACCCTTACTTGAAACAACATGACCAAGAAAAGCTACAAACCTTAGCCAAAACTCACATTTTCTGAATTTTGCAAAGAGTTATTGTTCCTTAAGGATTTGCAACACAATCCTCAGATTATGATTGTGGTCATCCTCACTCCTTGAATAGATCAAAATATCGCCAATGAACACAATTACAAACATATCAAGGTATTGTCTAAACACCCTATTCATCAAATCCATAAATGTTGTCAGAGCATTAGTCAAGCCAAACAACATTACCAAAACCTCATAATGACCATATTAGGTTCTAAAAGCCGTTTTTGGGATATCATCATTCTTCACCCTCAATTGGTGATAACCCGACCTAAGGTCAATCTTAGAAAAGTAACTCGCACCTTGGAGTTGGTCAAACAAATTGTCTATCCTTTGAAGAGGATACTTATTCTTAATGGTCACCTTGTTCAATTGCCGATAGTTAATACACATACGAAGTGAACCATCTTTCTTCTTAACAAACAAAACTGAAGCACCCCATGGAGAGATACTCGGTCGGATGAAACCCTTATCCAACAAATTTTTCAATTGTTCTTTCAATTCCTTAAGTTCTACCAAAGCCATTCTATAAGGAGGAATAAAAATAGGCTGCGTATTTGGGAGAAGGTCAATACCAAAGTTTATTTCCCTTTCGGGAGGAATACAGAGTAAATCATCTGGGAACACTTCTGAAAAGTCATTAACAACGAGGACCGACTCAAGAATAGGGGTTTCAGAATCCATATCTCTCACCCTATCTAGATGGTACAAGCAACCCTTAGAAATCATCATTCTATCTTTAAGATATGAAATAAACCGACCTTTCGACATAGAATTTCCTCCCTTCCACTTGAGGACATGCTCATTCGGGAACTGATACTTGACTACACGGGTTCTACAATCAATAGAAGCATAACAAGAGTGCAACCAATCCATCCCAAGAATGACATCAAAATCTAGCATATCAAGCTCTACCAAGTCAACAAGAGTAACTCTATGGGTAAGGAGATGGGACACTTTCTATAAACACTCTCAACCATCACAAAATCACCAACAAGAGTAAAGACTAAAAAAAGGATCTAATAACACATCAGGAAGCACATTAAATATCATAGCCACATATGGCGTCACAAAAGACAAAGTAGCACCGAGATCAAGAAAAGCATAAACATCTAATTGGAAGACTTTCAACATACCAGTAACCACATCGGGAGAACCGTTTTGTTCACCTCGAGTCTGAAGAGCATAGAACCTATTTTGCTTGGGAGCACTAATACCCAAACCACTTGGACCGGATGAAGGATAAGGTTGAGCACTACGACGACTATCCCCTTCATTCTTAGCAACCGAAGGACAATCTCTTATCTTGTCATCCATCTTACCACAACCAAAACAAGCATTGGAACCCGCTAGAAATTTACCTTCATGCTTTCTTCCATACTTATTAGTACAATTAGGCAAAGAAGACCCATTACCACCTCCTTGAGGCTTAGGGATAGATACTCTTTCAATGTTGAACCTTAGATGAGCCTTAGAAGAACCTTTCCCGGAAAATCTTCGTAGAAAACTTGAACGACCACGTCCACCGAACCTAGAGTATGAATAGTTACCACCATCGGTTCTAGCCCTCTTGGTCTCCCTCGACCCCTCCTTAAGTTTTTCTTCTTCAATCTATTGGGCATGCACTATGAGACGAGAAATATTCATGTCATGAACAAGCATAACCGTACGACACTCTTTCACTACCAATTCGGACACACCCAAAATGAACTTGTTCATTCTTGCCCTAGAGTCGGCAACTATAGAAGGAGCATACTTCGACAATTGAGTGAACTTCAAAGCATATTCTTTCACACTCATGTTTCCTTATTGGAGATTGATAAACTCATGCACTCACTACTAAAAAACTGCCAAAAAGAGACGAAAAAAGCGACGCAGTCAATCTCGTCGCTTTTTTGCTCGACGCTTTTCCAAAAGCAACGGATTGCGTCACTTTTTTTATTTTTAATTTTTATTTTATTTTAAAAAAGAGACGAAGTTCGTCGCTTTAATTAATTTTAATTTTTAGAATCTTGAAAAGCGACGGACAATGAAACGCCGTCCATTGCTTTTTTGAAAATAAAATTTTGAAAAATCCAGAAAAGCGACGAACTAAAGGACCCTGTCCGTCGCTTTTCTGGGTTTTAAAAAAAATAAAATTTAAAAAAGCGACGGACAAAACCACCCTGTCTGTCGCTTTTTCTGCAATTTTTTTGACAACAGAAACTGCCAATTCTGCTGCCCACCTGCAAAAGCAATTCAATTCAGTTCAGCCCCAATCAAACACAAAACATTATAAAGAAGCTACACAAAATATAAAACAACAAACTTAAATTAAGATTCAAAAATATGTAAATCACAATTTAAAGACTTATAAAGTCTTTCAAAATTCGTTTTAAAATTACAAAAAAAATCGTTTCAAAATTACAAATAGTTCATAAAGACTATATTTTATCAAGATTTCTAAAGTTCAGCCTAATAATTAGTTCATAAATTCTATAAATCAAGATTCCTAAAGTTCACAATCTAAAGTTTAAAATCCTACAATAATTCAAGATTTCTAAAGTTCACAACCTAAAGTTCTAAAATCCCACAATAATTCAAGATTTCTAAAGTTCACAACCTAAAGTTCTAAAATCCCACAATAATTCAAGATTTCTAAAGTTCACAACCTAAAGTTCTAAAATCCCACAATAATTCAAGATTTCTAAAGTTCACAACCTAAAGTTCTAAAATCCCACAATAATTCAAGATTTCTAAAGTTCACAACCTAAAGTTCTAAAATCCCACAATAATTCAAGATTTCTAAAGTTCACAACCTAAAGTTCTAAAATCCCACAATAATTCAAGATTTCTAAAGTTCACAACCTAAAGTTCTAAAATCCTAAAATAATTCAAGATTTCTAAAGTTCACAACCTAAAGTTCTAAAATCCCACAATAATTCAAGATTTCTAAAGTTCACAACCTAAAGTTCTAAAATCCCACAATAATTCAAGATTTCTAAA
>NW_006239370.1:364017-366897 GCF_000226075.1 Solanum tuberosum | reverse complement strand
AAGAATTTCTAAGTTCAAGAATATAATTCAAGTAACCCAATTTTCAACAACAATATAATACATATAAGCACAAATACAATGACAAATTGAAAAATTCAACTAATCTCTAACTTCTAGCTTCTAATTATTTGTTAGTTCTAACATCTAATACTTAATATACAATCATATTTAAAAATCCCCAATTTTTCTAACTTCACCTTTCAAACTTACTAAATTCAAGAACTTCTAAGTTGGAAAATTCAACTAATCTTCAACTTTCATATACTATCCAATATTTTTCTAACTTCAAAGTAATCTAACTTTCATATACAATTGAATGCTTTTCTAACTTCAACCGTCAAACATACTAAATTCAAAAATTTCAAAGTTGGAAAATGCAACTAATCTAACTTCTAATTATTTGTTAGTTCTATCTTCTAATACTCAATTCACAATCATATTTAAAAACCCCAATTTAGAAGAAAACCCTAAAATAAAAAATCTCCAATTCTCTACCTAACTAACAATAATCAAATATACAAATTAACAATTGAATAACACAATTCATCAAATTAAAACAATATACTAATTTGTAACAAATCAAATATTACCAGAACTGAAAAAAACTAAAATTAAACCTTAACCTTAACAAGCTAAGGAAAAGAGGCAGTGGGGACGACGGGTGGCGGCACCGACGAGGCAAGGCAGCGACGGGACTAATGCTCAAGGAGAGAAGGGCGGTGACGGCATAGGGGTGGTGTGGGGTAGCGGCGGCGGCGGCGCAATAGTTTGGTTATAGAGAGAAGGGAGAGAAGAGAGAAGAGAGATGGGAAAATGGGGGGAAAAACCCGCTTTTGGGTTGAACATAATTTTAAAAAAGCGACAGACAGCATGTCTTTGTCCGTCGCTTTTTAAAAAATATTTGACCAAAAAGAGATGGACTAAGAGACGCTGTCCGTCGCTTTTTGAATCCGCGAAAAAAGCGACGGACTAAGAGATGCCGTCCGTCGGTTTTTTTTAAAATAATTTTTAAAATAATTATTTTTATTAAAAAGCGACGGACAGTGTGGCAAATAGCGTCGCTGTTTGGAGCGACGCAGTCCGTCGCTTTTCTGTCCGTCATTTTTTGGCAGTTTTTTAGTAGTGACTTTGACCTCCCTCATTTCAAGAGGAAAGAACCTATCAAGAAAAGCGAACTTAAACCTCTCCCATTCTAGGGGACCCGCATCTACTGGTCTTGCTTCCTTCCATTGGTTGAACCACATTTTGAGCAACCCTTTTTAGTTGATAAGTTGCCAATTCAGCCTTCTTCACCGGAGTCACTCCCATGATAGCCAACACCTTGTAGACCTCATCAATGAACTCTTGAGGATCTTCCTCAACCTTAGAATCATATAATTCCAGAGGATTCATCCTCGTGAAGTCCCACTCTCTAGATGCCGCAGTACCTACATTTGGGTTCACGGGGTTCACAACTTCCCTATTGGCTTAAGCCATCGCGACTTGAGCTAACACTTGAAAAGCTGTCCTAAACTCCGCATTAGTCACTTGCTCGGCCAAAGGGTCAACAAGAGCTTGATGATGAGCTCCTTGATCAACATTGTCACGCCTCGAAGCAACCTCTAGGACGCAGACACGGGACCTAGAATACTATGATAACTGAAATAAGATAATTCTGTGTGGAAGATTAAAACATGAGATAAACTGAAAGTGCTGGGGAATATCCATTCTAAGTCTGAATATATAATCTGAGAGTTTAACGACAAATGAAATATCAAACTCCAAGCTAAAACTGAATCTAACTATGTCTGAAATAAAGCCTCTAACTGACTAGAGATGTTGGGACATTCCCCCAGCTAAATCTAGCAAAACCTAAAACTAAAGACTGAAAGTAGAAAGATAATTATGTCAATCGTCCTCGAAGAATGATGACTCACCACTGATGCTGATGTACTGAAGATCGAGAACTGATCTATGCTTGATCTAACCTAACTGACTAGAGATGTTGGGACATTCCCCCAGCTAAATCTAGCAAAACCTAAAACTAAAGACTGAAAGTAGAAAGATAATTATGTCAATCGTCCTCGAAGAATGATGACTCACCACTGATGCTGATGTACTGAAGATCGAGAACTGATCTATGCTTGATCTAACTTCTGAGGACCTGAACCTACATCACGAGAAGATGTAGCGTAGAGTATCGTCAGTACTTGAAAGATACTGAACATGCATGATAGAATAAAGCTGAACAATATACATAACTGAACAAAACATATAATTGGGCAATGATGTACGATAAGCATGATACTATACTGGAAATACTGAACATGAACTAACTGAATGCAATGACCAAGTTTATAACATGCTGAGACTGAAATCTGACTGTAACTGATAACATGGTCAATGCAATAGAGTCTGACTGTAAGGGAGCTACTAATAACCGACATAAAACTACATGAGCTAAACGTGGAGTCCGATGTATACGTCCCATTGAGAAGACCCAATATACCCTGCCAGAGGTATAAAGGCATGACTGGCGTGATTACTAAATTGATGCCCACATAGGGGACTTACAACCTACGGGGCACATAGTTCTGGGACTTGAGGGTGACTGACCCTAGTCCACTCGGTATTAAGCTACTTCCAATTAATTATGAAATTAACAATTTATGACTGAAATTCTGTAATACTGGATAGCTCAAAACAGTGACATGCTAACTGAAAATGCAACATTAATGTACGAATAATGAGACATTCAAATCTGAGGCATGTATAACTGAGATAACTGACCTAGCATGTGTAATTCATGAACTAAAAGAACTACATAGCTAGGGTTCTGAACTTATGAAAAAATCTACGCAAAATAATACTAATATCATGATAATCTAATTAGGAACATTA
>NW_006239370.1:353853-363654 GCF_000226075.1 Solanum tuberosum | reverse complement strand
GGGAAAGATCTGATTAAGTTACTAGGCTTAAACTGACCAAAACTACGTAGTTTAGGGATCAAACGACGTAGTTTAAATACCCAACGCAAAGGAAAAAGACCTAAATGACCCTAAATTAAAAGCTATTGAAGGCCACCCACAGAAGAACCTACGGTCTGTGGGTTGACCTACCAACCGTAGGTAGGGGTCGTCGGTCAAGTCTACCTGACGGTGCTTCACTAAAACGAGCATAACTTTTTACTCGGAGATGGGATTTTAGCAAACTCGGTGGATTTGGAAAGAGGATTAAATTATATTTTATTTCATAAGTCATGGACCATCTAATTCCTTTTGTGCTAAGAGTTATGACCGTTTGAAGTTGATCCATCATCAATTTCCCTCTAACTGGCTACTGACCCTCACCTACGGTCCGTAGGTCCAACCATGGATCGTACTGGTCGACCGTGGGTGGCATCAGAGACTATAATGATTTGGGCCTTAACGATAGAACCCCACCTACGGTCTGTGGTCGCACTTATGGTCCATAGGTAGTTTCGTTGGTACTGGCACTAGTTTTTCTGAAAACTAGGATTTTCTTTATTTTGAGACTCGAGGTGTTACATTATCTCCCCCTTGGGAACATTTGTCCTCGAATGAAGTCTAAAAAAGCTGAGTATGGAGGGAAGGAGCTGCAATTCCTACCACTAAGTACTAGAAACTGATTTCTAACTTAACTGAGTTCTAAGAACATTCAAATATGCTAAATGCAAGAACAACTGAAGGAACATGATAGTAAGACTGAATTTACGCAAGAGTAAACTGAGAGTTTGGAGAGGAAACTATTATCTCAAGCTGAAACGAAATCGAGAGGAAAGAGATGAGGGTACTTGGCCATCATGTCTGCTTCTGCTTCCCAAGTAGCTCCCTCTACGGACTGACTCCTCCAAGTTTGTCAAATCTCATCACCCCCTTCATAGGTGATACTTTCATGAAAACCCAATCATCTATCTCAAACCCTAAGTTCCTTCTCCTTACATCTGCATAGGACTTCTGTCTTGAATCTATCTCTGATGAGTTGAACTTTTTCCATAGCATCATGAATGGAATTTGGCCCAATATCCCTCTTAGGAACACATAAGCGACCATCTCCCCCTCGGGAGAAAACCTCTACTTTCTGTTGATGAACTGCACCTTCCATTTGGAATAATATAGGATCATTGTCATGTTTTTCCTTAACATGTGCTACACCACCCTCTAGAGATCATCTTTCTATCTTTAAGGTAAGAGATAAATCAACATATAGGCACTGAGCTACTACCCTTTTATTCTAAGACTGGCTCATTTGGAAATTAGAACCGAACAGTCCTAGTTCTACAATCGACTGAGGCATAACAGAAAGGTAACCAATCCATGCCTAGAATGATATCAAAATCTACCATTTTTAACTCTACAAGATATGCTAAGGTGACTTTCTAAGAGACTGTGACAGGGCAATTTCTGAATACCCATCTAGCTATAACTGAGTCACAAACTAGAGTAGAGACTAAGAAGTGTTGTGAAACAGTTTTTGGACTGATACCGAAGTTTACTGCTATATAGGGAGTTACAAAAGAAAGTGTAGCCCCTAGATCTAACAATGCATAAACATCTAAATGAAAGACTTGAAATGTACCAATGACCACATCAGGAGAATCTTCCTGGTCCTGGCGAGCCTGGAGAGCATAGAACCTGCCCTGGCGCTGACCACCACCTGTACCAGATGACACACCCTATTGATTTGGGTGACCTGCTGGTGCTATTGGGACTATAGACTGAGCTCTACTATCATTATCTTTTTTCCCTTACCTGGCAGAAGGGCAATTCTTCACCCTATGACCAGACTGACCACATCCAAAGCATTCTTCCTTGTCTGCAAGACACTCGCCCATATAGTTCTTACCACACTTTGGACAAGTTGGGTAGGTCCTATTTCCTGAAACACTTCCCTGAGACTTAGAGCCTAAT
Organism: Solanum tuberosum; assembly: GCF_000226075.1. NCBI lineage: Eukaryota > Viridiplantae > Streptophyta > Magnoliopsida > Solanales > Solanaceae > Solanum > Solanum tuberosum. Next base: position 361,671 of record NW_006239370.1, on the reverse strand, counting down.
GTCCTATTATTCTAATCCTGTCGAAACTGTGAGTGATTTCCACCAGCCGATTTCTGCTGAGAGTACTCATAGTTCCCTATTATAGCTTTCTTATTATCTTTAGCATGGTCCCTAAGCTTATCTCCCTCAACCTGCTGAGCATGAGTCATGAGCCATGAGCCTAGAGATTTTCATATTTTCCAGCAACATAGCATTACGACACTCTGTTTTCACTAAGTCGGATACCCCATATAGAAACTTGTTCATTTGATCCCTGGAATTGGCAACCATGTGAGGATCATACCTGGAGAGTTGGGTGAACTTGAGCCCGTACTCTTGGACTATCATGTTACCTTGCCAATTCTTGAATTCCTGAGCTCTTGCCTCTCTCAACTCCCTTGGTAAAAACTTGTCCAGAAAAGTCTCACTAAAAACTCCCAAGTGATAGGAACTGCATCCGTACCTCTATTTCTTTCCATTGAGTAAACCAGATGTGAGCTACATCCTTAAGCTGGTAGGATGCTAACTCCACACTATCATTTCCAGTCACTTGCATCACTCCAAAGATCTTCTTGACCTCATTTATGAAGTTTTGGGGATCGTCACCAACTTGCGACCCTAGAAACTCTGGCGAATTCATCCTAACAAAATCACGGACCCTAGCTGCCGCTGATTCACCACTAACATTTGCAGGAACTGGAACCTGCTGGTTGTTTTGGTTAGTCACACTCTGAGCCAAAAGTTGAATAGCGTTCCAAAACTCTGACTCTCGTGAAGAGGCGCACTCCGATACCATATTCAAAACTTCATGATCAAGGACTGGAGGAGCTGCGTTAGCATTGCGTGCATTAACATTCCTTCTGTAAGCTCTACGAGGAGGCATGATCTGAAAGTGCATAATATCGAGTTAGAAATGAGGAATTAGATCATACATTGCTCACGATAAGAATATCAAGAAAGTGAAAAATTCCTAAAACACTTCGTAGCCTCCCTCCCATTAGATGTGGTGCACTTCACGCGCATGAAGAAGACTCTACTTAGTGCGGCTTTTCAGACATCCTAGGACACTTAAACCTAGTGGTTTGATACCAAGTTTGTCACTCCCCGAAGCTACCCCCAGGAGGCAAACATGGGACCTAGGATCACGAGTGACCCCAAGCTAACCCTGCTAGCATAACATAAGCATACTATGATAACTGAAATAAGATAATTCTGTGCAGAAGCTTAAAACATGAGATAAACTGAAAGTGATAGGGAATACCCATTCTAAGTTTGATTATATAATCTGAGAGTTTAACGACTAATGAAATATCAAACTCCAAGCTAAAACTGAATCTAACTATGTCTGAAATAAAGCCTCTGACTAACTAGATATGCTGGGACATCCCCCAGCTAAATCTAGCAAAAATTGAAACTAAAGACTGAAAGTAGAAAGATAATCAAGTCAATCATCCTCAAAGAATGAGGACTCACCACTGATGTTGTTAAACTGAAGATCTATGCTTGATCTGACTGCTGAGGACCAGAACTTACATCATGAAAAAATGTAGCGCAGAGTATACGTCAGTACTTAAAAGGTACTGAGCATGCAGAATAGAATAAAGCTGAACAATATAAATAACTGAACAAAACATATAACTGAGCAATGATGTACGATAAGCATGATACTATATTGGAAATACTGAACATGAACTAACTGAATGCAATGACCAAGTTTATAACATGCTGAGACTGAAATGTGACTGTAACTGATAATATGGTCAATGCAACAGAGTCTGACTATAAGGGAGCTACTAATAACTGACATAAAACCACATGAGCTAAATGTGGAGTCTGATGTATACGCCCCATCAAGAGGACCCAATTTACCCTGCCAGAGGTATAAAGGCATGATTGATGTGATCACTAAATTGATGCCCACTGAGGGGACTTACAACCTACAGGTCACGTAGTTCTGGGACTTGAGGGTGACTGACCCTAGTTCACTTGGTATTAAGCTACTTCCAATTGATTATAAAACTGACAATTTATGACTGAAATTCTGTAATACTGGATAGCTCAAAATAATGAGACATTCAAATCTAAGGCATGTATAACTGAGATAACTGACCTAGCATGTGTAATTCATGAACTACATAGCTAGGGTTCTGAATTTATGAAAGAATCTACGCAAAACAATACTAATATCATGATAATCTGATTAGGAACATCAAGTAACTAATTCATAATAATCTGCTGAAATTCTAGAAACCCTAGGTCTAGATAATATGAATGGAATCAAGAATCTAACTGAATTCTAGGGACCTAATCAGTGAAAGGAACCCACTAGTGAAATACCACATACCTGGTGACGAATTTCACAGAAAAATACTTTGATTTCGGGCTGGAACTGAAGAACCTTGTTGCATTCTTGAAAGGGTTTGGGTCGCCTCTTTTCTCCTCTATTGTTCTAAGTTTGATGAATTTTTAGTGAATGAATCGCTTAGGGAAAGATCCAATTAAGTTACTAGGCTTAAACTGACCAAAACTACGTAGTTTAGGGATCAAACGACGTAGTTTAAGTGCCCAACGCATAGGAAAAATACCTAAATGACCCTAACTTAAAAGTTGTCGAAGTCCACCCACGGAGGGACCTACGGTCCGTGGGTTGACCTACCAACCGTAGGTAGGGGTCATCGGTCAAGTCTGGCCGACAGTGCTTCACTAAAATGAGCATAAATTTTTACTCAAAGATGGGATTTTAGTAAACTCGGTGGAGTTGGAAAGAGGATTCAATTATCTTTAATTTCATAGGTCATGGGCCACCTAACTCCTTTTGTGCTGAGAGTTATGACTATTTGAAGTTGACCCATCAACAATTTCCCTCTAACTGGCTACTGACCCTTACCTACGGTCAGACCTACTGTTTGTAGGTCCAACCACGAATCGTACATGTTGGCCGTAGGTGGGATCAGAGACTATAAAGATTTGGGTCTTAACGATGGAACCCCACCTACGATCCGTAGTCCCACCTACGATTCGTGGGTTGTTCCGTTGGTACTGGCACCAGCTTTCTGAAAACTAGGATTTTCTTCATTTCTAGACTCGAGGTGTTACAAACATTTTCTCCCTCGATCCTTCTAGCAAAAGCTCTTTGAGTAGTCATATCCTGTAGACCATCGGATAAGGATTATGAGAAAGACTTTATAAAGTTAAACTCTATCGCGTGACTTAGAGTGAAGAAAGAAGTGAAGTTTCCTAAGCGTCAAATCGCTTCTCAATCATAAATGTGGTGCGGTTCACACTTATGAACAAGACTCTACTAGATGTGGTTTTGAAACATCCTAGGACCATTCTAAACCTTGTGCTCTGATTACCAAGTTTGTCACGACCCATGGGTACAACCTAGACGTAACATGGCAGACAAGACCCCGAGAGGTCTCATATAAGCCACATAGATTTCATAACAGAAGATAATAGAAAATACGAGATTTTTAAAACATTTCAACACAATCAAAGTTTTCATATCAAAAGCAAAATTTATTACACTTTGTCTCAAACCATCTAAAACATGAATATCTTGGGACACAGCCCATACAACAATGTTCAAAACATAAAATGAAAGATCATAAGAGAAATGGTGGCTAAATCCTAGAATGCTATGAGGACTCACCAATCTTCGAGCTTGCTTTCTACTAAGATCCTAGCCACAGGGATGAAAGCCGAGATCGCCAGACCCTACATTTAGATAAGAAATGTAGGCAAGAGTATGCGTTAGTATACACATGTACTAAATATGATAGCTTGCATAAACATCAACATAAACATAAGAGTTAGACAATATAAGTCATAAACATAATCAATGCACATAATAGAACATGTCAACATAAAGGAATACTTCTTGAAGTAACCTCAAATCATCCTTACTAATCATGGAAGGCAACTCAAGCACAATCCAAGCTATCACCTATCATAACATATCTAGCTTCTCTTTTATAGACATGGGGAATCAACTCTTGCCTCCTTAATAAGGGTCATGGGTAGTCGCCTCTTGCCCAACTTACTATGGGATCATGGGTAATCGCCTCTAGTCCCTTTACTTATGATCATGGGTATTCGCCTCTAATCCAACATCATTTGACATGGGTACTCGCCTCTTGTCTTTTACATTATAGGAACATGAGTAATCACCTCTCGATCAATACTAAGGAATATGGGTAATCACCTCTTATTCAACTCTAAGGAATACAGGTAATCGCCTCATATTTATCACATTTGGAGGTCTTGGGTAATCGCCTCTAGCCTCATCAATTTCTTAGTCTTTAGCTTGGATTTAATTTAGGTGAGCAATCCTTTCAACCTAGAATCATTCAATGTGGGAAATCCTTTCATATTTATACATAAGTAATTCATGTAGGAATAATCCCTTCCACAACAATTACATCAATAATCAACAATTCATAACATGAGCTTTACTCTCAAAGCACTACATCTCATAAACATCTTACATGTTTTACTGTCAAATCAATTTAATATCATAATCATCACATATGCTTTCATATCAAAGTAATTCTAATCATAAATCATCATATAGGCTTCAATCTCAAATCACTTCTAATGTATCTCATCAATCCTATAATAATACATCTAACCCACAAGTTCTCATTTCATGGCATCAAACCCATTTATATTAAATTCATCTTAGAAACATGGGTTAAGCATGGGTACATCTAAATTCATCCTTAAAACTTGTAATCATATCAATTCATGCATAAACAATCATAACCCAATCATTTGGATCAACATTCATCAATAACCACAACATTAGAAAAAAACCCTAACTCAATTGGGGAATTTCTACTTTTCAATTGGGGAATCTTAGGGGCTCCATGGATGAAAAGTCATCATACCTTAATAACAAATCCCACAAATTCTTGAGGAATGGAGACTTGATCTTGATCCTAGCTCCATCTTTTTCTTCTTCTTCAAGTTCTACAGAGAGAAATATTTGAGAGGAAGACTTTGGGATTTCTTTTGGGTTTTGGAAATAATGACTTGAATGTGTGAGTTTTGGGGTTAAAATCACTTGTATATGGGTCCTAGGCTTAGGTAAAATTATATAGCTTTAATCTAATTAAAATCGGAAAAGACCTAATTTACCACCAACTTATAGGGGACTGCCCATCACCGCATGAGACTCCACGAGCCATGGTTCCCTCTATGGTCTTGGAACAATGGTGTGTCAACCACCCTTTAACCCCTAAAAATCTATCTCATCACCACGACTCCTCCGACGGCCCGTGGTGGCCTTCACAAGCCATTTGGTGGCTCGTGTGGGAGGTCTCATTTTGGGCAGATTCTAGGGGCTCACTGCCTCACCTTCACGGGCAGCACCACGAGTCGTCAAAGTGCACGTGGGAGGTGATCCTCCCTTGCTTTGATTCTGCCTAGGTTCTACGGGCACCACCACGACTTGTGGTGCCCTTCACAACTTGTGTGAACTTTATGGAGGGTGTCGAGGCTAAAATTTCTAATTCTTGACTTGACACTTAGCCTCTCACTTAGACTACTCAATTTCCGAGGTGTTACAGAAGTATCTAGCAAACTAAACACTTAGATACATGTGTGTACAATTGCACATATATATTTATACGCATCATGAACACCTACTAACCTCTTAGATACATAAAAAATTGAAGGACATTGATCAGATAGACACAAATATTCATACGTATCACGAAGACATATTAATATCTTATTGCATATGAACATGTAATGATCCGGTTGATCATTTTTGAAAAGTTTTATAATTTACCATTTTGCCCCTCTTGGTGTCGACCTCGAGTCTTTTATGATCGAGTTCTGAATTGGTCTCGAACTTTGATTTTAAAGTTGAGAATTTGGTAAGATTTGAGTTTGAAAGGTTAATGTTGTTAAAAAGAGGCTTTTGGTGTCTTTTGGAGTTTCGAATGTCGGAAGGAAATTTCATCGATTTCATCGGTCTTGAAGGTGAATCTGATCTGTGAGAATTTCAGTTTCTGATTCAGAGTCCTTTTGACGATTTGAGGTCCTAAGTTGTGAAATTATAGAAATTTTGCCTTTGGATTGACTTTCGTCAGCGTTCGGATTCAGATCCTCTGATCGAAATTCTGAGAGTTCCTTTGAATTCAGAGGATAATTTTAGGCCCACCTGAGGTTTTGGTTGATTTGTGAGGTCTTGAGCTTGTTTCAACCTTTTTAGGCGTTGAGTTACTTTCTTATGGCTTTCAAATATGACGTGTCAATGATACCTCGAATTTGTGTTTTGACGATTTCATTGAATTTGGAACGTCTAGTTTGATCGATTTGCATATATGATTTGTGTGCACGGAGTTCCGAATGAATCCCAAGGGTCTTTTCAATGTTTTGAGTGTTGGCTGATTTTCTTGTATATGTAATTTGGTGCACCTCGCGATCGTGAGGGGTGACTCTCTTTCGTGAGGTTCGCGATAGCGAGGTCAGGTTCACTTTCGCAAAGGGTCAGCTTCTTTTGACCTTCACGATCGCAAAATACTTATTCGCGATCATGACCTTTGCGAAAGTGAATGTCTATTAGCAAAAGCGAAGGCTGGATAATTTTTGAAGTTCACTTTTACAAATCAGTGGTTACTTTTGCAACATCAGATGGGGGTTTTAACTTGCAAATTTTGGGATTTAAGCCCTATTTTTCATTTTTGAGCTTGGGAAATCCTTTGAGGCGAGTTTGAAAGAAATTCTTGTGCTAAATTATTTGAGTAAGCTTTAGTGATCCTAAAATTTCACTTTCCTTTGATTATTTATCGACTTTAACATCAAATTTTGGGACTTTGATTGGTAAATGGCAAGATTTTTCAAGAACTCAAGTTCTAAACTAAACTGGAGATTGTGAACTGATTTTGAGTCCTTTTGTGAAATGGTTTTCACCAATGACTTCCCAAGGCCTTGAGTAATGTATTCAAGTGTTAATTTTCATATTCAAACATTATTTTCGAAATTGGATTTTGAATTGATTGACCCATTTTTTAAAGAAATTGATTTGGGTATTGTTGTTTCTTGAAATTTATTGTGAAATACTTATTGTTATAGATTTTGTGGCTTCAGACATTGATCGGAAGGGGAAGACTCAACTCTTGGAATGATTAATTGATTGCATTAAGGCAAGTGATCCCCTAAACCTTGTATTTTGTATTTTATACATTGTTGTGTGTTGATAGTAATAAAAATAAGGTGAAGGGTTAATTGTTCACTTGATAAATCTTAATAAATAAAAATGGATTGAAATGAAAAGGCTATGTGATGATCATAATGATGTGAATTGCCTTGTTTTGATCCTTATTGATTAATTAGTGAAATGCTTGATAGCATGAATATGGACTTCAATTGCATGAATTGTTGTCTCTTCCATGTGGAGTGATATTGCTTGTGTGCATTGAATGTTGAACACTGTGATAAGATATGTTATATGTGTAACGACTCGGAAAAATGATAGGTTAAGCAAGAGCCTATGACTTTGTGTTGACTTTATAATGAGGTTCTATGAGGGGTTTATATGTAATTTCATTTTAATTGTGTAACTCCGACAATTTAAAATGAATATGAAGAAGCTTGAAATTGGAAGTAGTCATTTTTGGAAAAGAAAATCAGAATCTGGAAATTCGGCCAAGTGTGGAAATCAGTGAGTTTTTGGCCAACTTTGAGCAGTCATAACTCCTAGATCAGGATGATCCAGGAGTAGTTCTAGTTATGTTTGGAAAGCCCTTGGAACGATCTTTCCAACGCCACCGAGTTTGCTCGATTCCGAGTTCGTATGAGCGAGTTATGCTCGTTGAAAGTTGGGCAGTT
>NW_006239370.1:340927-350189 GCF_000226075.1 Solanum tuberosum | reverse complement strand
AATGGCATAAAAGCATGTTTCTCCAATAAACGTCCTTTTTAGCATGTTTTTGCATGGCTTCCATACTTAGTACTTAATTGTGCTAACCCCTTTCTTTCCCTTTTTGATTAAAGTGTAGGGATTTGGAGATACATGTCATGGCTATTTGATAGGGTTCTTAGTGTTGAAGATGAAGACTTGGTGAGTCCTCATATATTCGAGGACAATACCCCATATGTTCTTTTATGTCTTTTTAAGTATTGTTTAAGTTGTGTATAGGATTGGTCCCGAATTTTGTACTCTAAAGTATTAGATGGTTATGAGACATCATGTATAAAGTCTAGAAAGTCTTCCGCTTGCTATTTTTTTTATTAAATGTTTTCTTGGTAAAGAAAGTTTTAAATTCATTATGTTTTTAGTGTTATGCGATGAATGAATACTAAGAGGCTTGTATTAGACCTCCGAGAGGTCGAGTACGCCGGTTACGACTAGGGGGTGCTCTCGGGTCGTGACAATATGTATGATGCCCAGGTCATTTTCGACAAGTGTTATGATGCCTAGGTCATTTCCGACAAGTGTTATGATGTCGATGTCATTTTCGACAAGTGTTATGATGCCGAGGTCATTTTAGGTAAGTGTTATGATGTCGAGGTCATTTGCGGCAATTTTTATGAGGCCTAGGTCATTTCTGGCAAGTGTTATAAAGCTGAGGTCATTTTCAACAAGTGTTATGATGTCGAGGTCATTTCCAGCAAGTGTTTGTGAAGCCGAGTTCATTTTGTCTAGTAAATTGTATAAAGCCGATGGGAAATGGTTCTGGCTAGTGACATGACATAAAGGCGATGGGAAATGATTCTAGTGAGAATCGATCATTGTGGTTTGATGCATTTTGATGCATTTTGATGCTTATGATTGACCTACTTGTTAACTGGGATTGATGTGCAGGATACTTATGAATAATCTACTTGATACATGAGGTTGACTTACTTGATTCGTATTGGTTGTTGACTTATGACTTTTGGACTGTGAATATTGACATTTGTGAACTGTGTATTGTAAAACTGTTGGTTGGGCTGATTTCAGTGCAGGTTGTAGTTTTATGAGATTTGGTTGCGATGAAATGAGTATTTGATTTTTACCTAGATGCTTTGTTTATTAGGTTGTTTGTTGAGTACCGTGTTGTTGGTACTCATCCATTTCTTCTACACTTGTGTAGGTTCCGAGCCTGGTACTGTGTGATTGTCCTTCTTCTCCTACTTTTCGAGGCTTGTCATATGACTTTTGAGAGGTAACTGTTTGTCATTTCGATGAGCCCTCTTTTCCTTTATATTATGCTTTGTTATATTTGAGAAACAAAGACTTTGAAATTGTGTAATTATTCATTTCGCACTTTTATATTAGAGACTTGTACACGTGACAATTAGGTTTTAGGGTGTAAATAGAAAGAATAAGTTGTTCCGCTTTTATCTTATTCTTGCTTTAGTTTTCGTATTTCTTTCGCTTCGTTGGGTTGAGGCTGACTTGTCTTTGTGGGAAAGTACATGGCCATAAACGTGCTAAAACAAAGATACTTGATTTTCTAAGCTATAAATAATATTATGTGTGTGATATTTTCAATTGTAACACATGGAGCTATGATTCAAATCTTTTAAGATACCAAATCTATTATAAGGTACTCTCTGGTATACATGATGTTATGAGAAATATACAAACTAATGGGGGATTGTTAGATATTTTGTAATATATAGAGGTCTTAAATTGAACAGACATATATGTTCACGAAAGAACATGACTATTATGAAAAGTCATTTGTTCATGAAAGAACATAACTATTACGAAAAGTCATTTCTTAAGTTCTATAAATATAAGGACTCTCTAACAGTGGCGTAGCTACAGCCATTTCAGGGTGTCCAATTGGACATCCTTCGTCGGAAAATTACGTTGTATATATATGTCAAATTCTACATTTAAAGAATATATATTTAAAGTTGGACACCCTTGACAAAAGATGTGTCTTTAGCGCAATGGTAATGAGTGTCCATTTGAATGAAGGAGCTTTGGGTTTGAACCCCAAATAGCACAATATTTTTTAATTTTATTTTGGCAGTCACACACCATTATTCTTGGACACCCTTAATAAAAATTTTGGCTCCGTCAATGCAGTCTCTAGAAGTAGCCTAGGAAGATAAATTTGTCGGTATATACTAGGGTTGTGTTGTATCCTCAATCCGGAAGGGAATTACTTGTATTTTCTCCAAAATATATACGGACAATACCTCTTTACTAAAAGTGATTATTTACGCCTCAAAGTCATCTTCTTCTTCAATTTATATTTCCTTTTTTTTTAACACACATCAAATATTTATATTAAGTACATAAATGCATAACATGTATTAATGTATATGCCTTCAACACTTAATTATGGATAATTAACATGAAACTTTAGCTTATTAAATAGTATTGTAAGTTTGCATGGTTTGATTTGAACACTCATATGGGTAGGTATTTACTCATGATCATGATTCATGAACAACCGTAGGCGAAGGTGTTGGGAGTTGTGATGCACTTACTCTCACGCATGTATTTCTTAATTTATATGGATCATTTTTGTAAAAATACATGTTTTGAATTCCATTATTTAAATTAACTTGTTTTATTTGGCCAAACATAATGGAGTTTTAGCAAAAGTTGTAAAGTTTTTTTTTAATTTTGCTAAAAAATTTAATGTAGTTTCGCCAACGCCAAGTTTTATTATAGACTTGGCTCGAAAATATACACTGTTAGGATAAATATTTTTTTGTATATATGAATAATGAAGAAATACACATTTGTACTCTACTGTTATTTTGGCTAAAATATTTCATTTGGTCCTAATAGAGTTTTTGTCAAGTCTTTTTTATATAGATTTGACTTGAATAAATACACCATTAGAATAAGTATTCTTCATATCTAAAGAAAAATTAAAAAGAAATACACACTTGTACTTCACTCAGTGCCGTCTTAACCACTAGGCCACTAAAGCTATCGCTTGGGGCCCCATATTTTTTGGGGGGGCCATTTTATAAAAAAGTACATATACATATTATTAAAAAAATTATATTAATTTTTTGAAAAAAAAACGTGTAAGAGGTTTTATTGTTTTTTCTTTAAAAAAAATTCATTGTTGATATTCTTAAGTATATGTAAATTGTTTTAATTGTTCTTAAAATTTATTCAATTTTAATATGTCAACTAGAAAACATGATTCCGAGTTTGCAAAAAGAGAGAAAACTTGAAGAATTAAATAAATCTTAAAAAAGAGCCCTTGATAGATTTTTAACAAATAATAAATATTTTGAATAAAAAAATATTGGAGGATGTTCTTCAAATGAACAAGTCACCATTAGAATTGATTTAGATGATAATAATATCCAAGAATAAAATCTAGAAGAAGTTGGTGAAAATGTGACATTGTTCCGATATCAAGAACTCCTAAATAATTTAAATAGTTGCATCCCTAAAAATATATATGATCCAAGTCAATGGAATAATGTAGATACGAAATTCAGAGATCTATTAGTAGAAAAGGGACCATTTAGAATGACTGATATAATTTTTTCACAAGATAAATACGTACGATATTTTTCTACAACACAATATATTCAAAAATTGGTACACGGAGAAAAGCATGAAAGAAAATGATTAATCTACTCTAAAGATTTGGATAATTTTTTTGTTTTTGTTGTAAATTATTTAGCACAACTTCTATTATTTGTAATAGTGTCTAGCTGAAGGTAGTAATGAGTGGAGAAATTTTAGTGTTAAGCTCAAAGTCCATGAAGTAAAGAATGAACATATTATTAATAATATGAGCTCGTGTATTGATTTAGAAATGAGATTGCATTAAAAAAACAATTGATAAAGTTGTGCAGGAACAAAATTTGATAGCGATAAAGTGCAATGAAAAATGTATTGTCAAGAATTATTGACATGTTCAAAATTATTTGGAAAAATAATTTAGCATTTACGGAAACAAATGGAAAGATCTATCAAGAAAGTAACAGTAATTTTTAAAGGCTAATTGAAATGATTAATAAATTTGATCCAGTTATGCAAGAACATATTTGAAGAATAAGCATGACAAAATTTATAGTCATTACCTTGGACATAATATACAAAGTGAATTATTAAACTTATTTTGGCAAGTGAAGTCAAGAATAAAATTATTAAAGAGATTGGAGAAACTAAAATAATTCTCAAAATATTAGGGCCTCTCTTTAAGGTTTGGCTTTAGGCCCCCGATCTTGTTGAGTCGGCCCTGAGTCTTCACTATTTTGGCTAAAACTTTTATCCAAATCAGAATGATGGAATTCTTGTCAAGTCTTTTTGATATATAGATTGACATGTAAAAGAAGAAAAATACAAATGAAATAAATAAATTGTTCTACCTACCAAAGAAATTTTAGAAAATGAGGTAATATGCTTGGTATATTAAGAAGTGAGAAAAACAAAATACACAGTTGAAACAAATAAATCATTAGGATCATGTGCATTAAGCACGTTTTACACCTAAAATGAAAATATTCATTTACTTTGTTATTATAAATATGTTCTCCTTCTTATTACATAAATTTATTTTATATTAAAAAGTTATATGATTTTTTTTTTACTTTTATGTTACAATAAAACTAAATAAAGTATTTTCAATATTTTTCGTCCCAAAAAAGACTAAAATATTTTCTTTATGTTGAATTCTAAAATAGAGTACTATTTACTCATGAAAATATGGATAAACTTGTATTTTACCAATCCATTTATTATCCAATCCATTTTTACTCACATAAAATATGTGCAAGTTGAATTATTATCTATTTTATGTTGACTTATTTTCAATCCACCCAAATTTAACTCGACCCAACCCGCTCATTTATCACCAGCTAGCTAGGTGATGCATTATATGGGTAGGTTTTTGGCAAGGTCGGTTGTCAAAATAATTGCAAGTGAAAACAAGTTGGTTGACCAAATAGATGATGCATGAATGTGCAGCTTATTGGTTTGGCTCTTGGTGTTGATTAAGGGTTCCTAATTAAGCAAACAACCTTGGTCATAATCCTGGCTAAAGCACTCCTCTAAAAGCCCAAACCTTTTTGCATCTTCACGCGCCCACCATCCCTTTGAAAAATTTAATCATATTCAAAATATGCATGTGTGGATATTGCAAATATACTTACCTTGTTTCTGACTCATTTTTCTTTTTAGTCCATTAAAGAAAATGACACATTTTTATATTAAGTAGCAATTTAATTTTAAAATGTCAATTTTATCCTTAATAAAATAATCTATAGTTATACAAACATCTCTTACTTATTTTAGATCACAAGTTTCAAAAGTTTTCTTTCTTAAATTCTGTAACAATTTAAAGTAACTCATATAAAATGGAAGGCATAATACATAAACATGACCTTTAACTTGGCGTCAGCTGACAATTATGACCTTTAGCTTTGAGTGTGCACAAGTAGGCATACTTAAACTTGTATAAAATTGAACAAATAAACACATTCGTCCTACATGGCACCCTATGAAGCAATTTTGTGTCCAACGTGGCATCCTACGTGTATTATGCCATGTAGGACACATGTGTCTACTTGTTCAACTTTGTACAAGTTTAAGTGTCTACTTGTGCACAGTCAAAGTTGGAGGACATATTTGTCCGCTGAAGCCAAGTTAAGGGTCGTGTTTATGTATTATGCCAAAATGGAACGGAGGAAGTAAAAATACTATGGTTGTCACAATAAGGCCTAGATGAAAAGAAAAATCATCTTTCATGAAGAAAAAAAAATAGTATGTGCTTGAGACCCTTTTGTTTGTTGATAAATAAAAATAAGTTTAGATAATTTGTTGACCATCGATATTTTATTTATTAAGTGTGCTCTCTACCATCAAATTAAAGCATTGACAGTCAAGATCACAATGGGTATCGACTAATTTTGAATAGTTAAGTTGATTGCTTTTTGACTTTTTGAGGTAAAGTTTGCTGATTAAATATTCAGGAAAGGGACATAAAACCTAACCTTCTAAAAAATCTTAATCTGGTTTAAATTCTGTTAGCTATAGTCATTATATTCGTTAACTAATAAAATACAAGAGAAGTTAGGGGTCGTTTGGTAAGGTGTAAAGTGTATTTAGTAATGCTTATAGTAATTATACTTTCATTAATTGTGCAGAGATTAATTCTTATGCATTACGTATTTAGTTTGGTGTATTAAAAATAACATGCATTACATACTTTGTAAAAAATATATTTAATGACAAAGATACCCTCCACAAAATATAATATAGTGAAAAAATGTAAAAAAAAGTTTTGAGAGGCAATTATATCTTTAATCATGCCAGTGCATGTATTAAAGTTCCTTGCAGTACTAATATCATGAATTTTCATATATTAGTAATATACACATTAATACACAATAAAATATAATTAGTTATAGAAATTGAAAAAATAAAACAAACAATGTATATATTACTAATATACGTTGATATTTCAAAATAAACCAAGAAGTCAAATGTCTAAATATTAGCGTCAAACGCTATGCTACTTATGTCATTATCAAAATGTTATTAATAATTTTATATTCTGTCATTTTCCTAACCGTACAAATAGCAAAAATAAAGACTTCAAAATTAAAATGGTATGAGAAAATTCCTATACTCAATTAATAACTACAACTGCAGTCTGCAAGCAGAGGCGAAACTAAGAGTTTGGGGTTTTATATTTTGGGACTGAAGAGATAAATATTGCAAAGTATGCTTCCTTTAAAAAGGAAAAGAGATATTTTTATCGATAGTAAGGTTCAATAGCCCATAACATGAGTGTGAAAAGCATTTTCACCGCTTTTTTTTTATCACTAAGTTGTCAATCAATTTTGTTAGGGGGTTCACATGTTAATAGACATATATTAAATGGGTTCACAGGTTAATATATATATATATATATATATATACGGAAAAGCTAGTGGGTTTGCCCGAACTCATGAATCCCACCTAACTCCGCCTCTGACTTTTAAAATGAGACAAATTTTGCGGTAAAGTAAATTATTATATTTATATATTTGAACAGGAGATTAACGATGATTTAATATTGCAAAATGTTAGAAAAATTCAATTTTTTCTATTAGTTTAACATTAACATGTAGAAGATTATGATTTATGAGTCAAAATTAATAAATTATTAATTATTTTATAATCTTATTTTTTAAAATTTATATATATTGTAGACATTGAAATTTTGTTCAAGTTGGAACTCTACAAGGTGTGTTCAATTTCAATTAGGATTCTTGAAGGCTACCAACCCTAAACTCTAGTTCACGTCTATATAAAGGATATTAAATCCCTTAAAAGGCATCTCAAAAATTTCATAAAGAGATCAAAATCTCAAATATTCCACAAATTCGTAGAATATCTTTAGATTAATTCCAAATCATCTTAATTTGAGAAATACGCCACTTACACCCCTCAAATTAAAGTCCAAATCATCCTAAGTCGAGAAATACGCCACAAACGGCCCTCAAATTATGAATAAATATCTTATAAGAGAAGAATCAAGGGATCAACTGAATTATTCCCGCAATCTTGATAAATAAATAAAAATTTCTTCATTTATTTGTGATTGTAATTTATTTTCTATCACTTTAAAATTTGCCCTTCATCTCTTCTCTCATAAATGAAATATGAAATTATGAAGCTGCAGAGGTGGAAGAATGAGTACTTCAAGCCTCGTCTTTGAGTTTCATCGAGTCTACACTCTGACAAGCCTTGAAGCAGGGGAATTTGTAGATATTGAAATTTTATGGGACTCTACAAGACGTGTTCAATTCGAATTGGGACTCTAGAAGGTGTGTTCAGTTTCAATTAGATTTCTTGGAGGCTACTCAACCCTAAACCTTAGTTCATGCATATATAAAGTGTACTAAATTTCCTTAAAAGGCATCTCGATATATTCCACACACATGGAATATTTATATAAAAGTCAAATCTAAATCATCCTAGTTCGAGAAATACGTCTCTATCAGCCCTCGAATCATGGATAAATCTAAGGAGAGTAGAATCAAGGGAGGAACAGAATTGTACCCGCACTAATATCAATAAAATATTTATGTTTATTCAGATTTTATTTGTGTGGTTGATTTATATGTTTTGAAAAGAAAACACTCCCGTTTTCTATGGAGTACCCTGATTTTCACAGCATTCTGAAACAAGTATGGGAGGTGGAGGGGTCTGATCAAGCTATGATAAATGTATGGGGAAAAGTAAAGCATCTCAAAGTTAAACTGAAAGGCATAAACACATGCATGACATCATACTCACAGAAACTACATGTAGCTAAAGAGAAACAAGTGTTATCTGATCTCATGTATTCATATTAGCAAACCAGAAATAATAAAAGATGAAAAGAAAACACATAAAAAACTATCCGAGTCCACAGAACCCACTGTGTGTCCTTACGAAATTTAATCCCCTCAAGTATCCGAGGTTGCAGATTAATTCCTCCCAAGATAAAACGGATTAACCATTAAAGAAGTAGTGGTGCCTCAAACTTCGATAATTTCAACGAACTCAAAATGACAGCAACGAATCACACACAGA
This sequence comes from Solanum tuberosum, assembly GCF_000226075.1. Taxonomy (NCBI): domain Eukaryota; kingdom Viridiplantae; phylum Streptophyta; class Magnoliopsida; order Solanales; family Solanaceae; genus Solanum; species Solanum tuberosum. The sequence goes on along the minus strand of NW_006239370.1, from coordinate 341,588 downwards.
CACGATCGATCGATTTTGTTTTGTAAGAAATGTATGCAAAAGAAGGGAAGAATTCGATACAGAAAAATGAGAGAAAACCTCTCTATTTATAGCCAACAAAGGGTAAAGGTCACAACCCTTCGGAAAGAAGACAACTTTTCAGAAAAAAGACAACCTTTCAGAAAGAAGACAACCTTTCAGATAGGTCACAACACGTTGGAAAAGGCATAACCTTTCAAACGGTCACAACCCTTTAGAAAGGACACAACCTTTCATAAAGTTCACTACCCTTCGGCATAGTCACAACTCTTCAGGAGAGTCACAACCCTTTATTTCCTGTTCACACCTTTAAAACCCAACAATCCCCCACATGAATAGGGAATGGCTATTGTTAATACATATGCATGAAAAACTGTGTGATTCATAATTAAGGATTGATTGCCTCTGGATAAGTGGGTTTCCCTTTGAACTTTCCGTAGTGAACATATATCGGATATACTCGGTCAATCGGTAGATTTGATATCTTTGAACCGTCGAGCTTTAGTGTATACCTAGACAACATAAGTCACACAATCAACCCTTGAACTGTTTTTGGTGCTCATTGTTTTGTTTGTTTCAGTCATGAACAAGTCTCGGTTTATAAGTGCGTAGAGAACTGGCCTTACCAGATTCTCCTTGAAGC
>NW_006239370.1:339226-340618 GCF_000226075.1 Solanum tuberosum | reverse complement strand
TCACTGTGTATGCATACTTGAGCTAAAAGGTTTGGGCCAAAAATCTTTCAAGAAATTTTGGAGTCATTCAACTTCTTTACCGGCCTTATCTAGAGTGATAAACTCAGATTTCATAGTAGAGCAAGTGATACAACTCTGTTTGAAAGATTTCCAAGAGATTGCTCCTCCACCAAAAGTAAATACATATCCACTCGTGGATTTTACTTCATTTGACCTGGTGATTCAATTTGCATCACTATATTCTTCCAATACTGTTGAATATTAGTTATAATGCAAAGCAATATTTTTTTAAGTATGTTTTAAATACTTCAAAACTCTTTTCATTGTCATCCAATGAGTTTGATTGAGATTACTCGTGAACCGACTTAGTTCATTAATAGCATATGCTATATCTGATCGTGTACACTTCATGATATATATCATACTTCTCAATACTCTAGCACAATCCAATTGTGAGTCACTTTTGCCTTCATTCTTTTGAAGTACAAATTTCACATTTATTGGAGTCTTGACAATATTGAAATCCAAATGCTTGAACTTGTCAAGTACATTTCAATCACATCAGTAACTTCAATGTCTTTCATATCGAAGTTACTTTCTAGCATATGCTTAGTAGCATTTATGTTAGAAATGTCTCTTTTGACTATCACAATGTCATCAACATAAAACAATAATGACCTTGTGATTTGGTAGTGTCTTTAATGAAAAAGCATTTATCACATTCATTAATCTTGAATTCATTTGCCAACATAGTTTGGTCAAACTTCGCATGTCATTATTTGGGAGCTTGTTTTTAGTACACAGATTGACTTAACAAGTTTACAGACTTTCTTTTCTTTACCAGAACCACAAAGCCCTTGGGTTGTTCTATGTAAATTTCTTCCTCCAATTTTTCATTTAAGATAAAAATGTTTTCACATCCATTTTGACAAATTTGAAGCCCATATTTCGCAACTAGCGCAATTAACATCTGAATTGATGTAATCCTAGTTAGTACTATTATCTGTCAAACAAGGCTTTCTTATTGTCCAAAGCCTATAATAACAAGTCTGTTTTTGTATTTGTCAATAGTTTCATTAACTTTCTTTTCCTTTTGTAGATACACTTTGAATCCAAAAGTTTATTTCCTCGAGGAAGATCAACCAACTCTCAAGTATGGTTGCTCAAGATTGAATCTATCTTACTATTAACAAACTTTTCTCAAAGAGAATGAGTCCACAAAGGACATAACTTTTAGAATATATGAGACTCATTTTCAAGAAGAAATGTTACAAAATCAAACTCGTAGGAAGTAATTTGTCCATTAACATTTACTACGCCTCTGAATCTCTTTATTAAGTACATTCTCCTTTGGTTCTTTCCAAGGTCGTTTAGACCCTTCACTTGACTATC
>NW_006239370.1:338062-338356 GCF_000226075.1 Solanum tuberosum | reverse complement strand
ACTTTTTCATCAAAGAATACAATTCTTTTGAACGAGTAATATAATGTTGTGGTTTTATACTAGTCATATCATATACTAGTAAAGAGAGACTCAACGACCACAATATCAATTATACTCCAAGAATTTTGTGGGTCTAACATAATACAAGATTGTCATTAAATTTCATATCTTGTACTTTCAAATTTAAATTAGATAGTAAGTCTAATTTTATCTTTATCACAGTAAAGAACCCCCCACATTTTAAATATGTTCTCAAATTATTTTTTCAAGTATTTGAAATTATTTTCCACATAT
>NW_006239370.1:330624-337777 GCF_000226075.1 Solanum tuberosum | reverse complement strand
TTAACAATGAAGTTTTTATATTCTTCTAATCGTTAACCGAATGAACCTTGAATTCTGATGAAGTTTTAATATTCTTCGAATCAGTTTCACATTTAGACAGAGTAGAAATCAAAAAGGTTTTAATCTCCAGAAATTTCAAATACAACACTGTTTCTAGCTAACGATGAATATTTTATCTTTTTCAAATCATTTAGTCTTAATATTCCTGACGAAGATTTTGTACTCTTCAAGTCAGAATATTCATTCGAACAGAGTATTTAACAAATTGGTGAAGTTTTTATATTCTTCAAACCAATGCACAGTCTGATTTGTTCGTGAAGTTCTTATATTCTTCAAACCAAAGGACTAAAAAAATCCAGAAGATTTTAGTCTCCAAAATGCAAACACAATCAAATTCACATGGAGTAGAAAACTACAAAAGTTTTTCTTTTTTTTTCTCCTCTAAACAAACTACATATTAATATTAATAAAGATATATTCTGAGATCATCACATAATGATCATCTATCCTAACATTTATGAAATAAATCTCATAACTTATAAAGGATAGAAAAAAAAAATCAAGGGAAATAAAGATAAAACTTGATTATCACCCCCATTGAATCATATTCTATTTGTCAGCAATGATTCCATGCAAGTCACTTTTCTTGCTAATTTTTCCTTCTTTTCCAGTTTCTATCATATTCCAATTTTCCTTAGAAGACATTGAATTTCAACGAGAAACTAAACTCATGTTCAAATATTGTTAGGAGACAACATCTGTTCATTTACTTCTTCTCATAGTTATATAAAACCAAGAATATAGGAAAAATAATTAAAAGTGCACATCTTAGCCTTTATGCACAAAATAACTTTTCTCATTGAAAAGAAAACTTAAGGGGTGCAATGCTTGAATACACTTGGGAAGAAAATAATAATTATCTTACCCATCCAAGGAAAACTTACTACAAAAAATATACTCGAACATACTAAAGTAGTACTAATTCATCCCAAATCTCTTTTATTATATGATATAATAATTCTCTTTTTCATCTTGTTCTTTCCCCAATAAAAAGAACACAGAAAATAGAAGTAATTTCCTTACCACAGAAAATACCATCATTAAATTTATTAAGCTTGTTATCTCATGTATTCATATTAGCAAACCAGAAATAATAAAAGATGAAAAGAAAACACACAAAGAACTATCCGAGTCCACAGAACCCACTGTGTGTCCTTAAGAAATTTAATCCCCTCAAGTACCCGAGGTTGCAGATTAATTCCTCCCAAGATAAAACGGATTAACCATTAAACAAGTAGTGGTACCTCAAATTTCGATAATTTCAACGAACTCAAAATGACAGCAACGAATCACACACACAGACACGATCGATCGATTTTGTTTTGTAAGAAATGTATGCAAAAGAAGGGAAGAATTCGATGCCAAAAAATGAGAGAAAACCTCTCTATTTATAGCCAACAAAGGGTAAAGGTCACAACCCTTCGGAAAGAAGACAACCTTTCAGAAAAAAGACAACCTTTCAGATAGGTCACAACACGTTGGAAAAGGCATAACCTTTCAAACGGTCACAACCCTTTAGAAAGGACACAACCTTTCATAAAGTTCACTACCCTTCGGCATAGTCACAACTCTTCAGGAGAGTCACAACCCTTTATTTCCTGTTCACACCTTTAAAACCCAACAACAAGTGTGTTTGTCATGATAGTCTATGTAATTATATGGAGAGAAAGAAATAAGATTAGATTTTAGCGAGGCGGATTGTGCACAGATAAGATCGTGAGGGAGATGTGATGCGTATTCATATTAGAGGTCAGAATAAAGCGAAGTAGAAATCAGTACTTCAGTCCCTCAATCAATATTGTTTGGTAGGGAGTATTAGAAGAAATAGTCCATGTATATTATGTATGGTATAATTTAGTACTATGTTTGGTAGGAATTTTGGTCCATATATGGATCGATTAGTTATACAACATACATGGTATTATTATATGATGTATTGCTAATACCTCCCATTTGGTGGTATTAGTAAGACATAGGTTTTAATACCATGGGATTATCTATGTAAAGACAAAAATATCCCTCAAATTCTTTTAATCATTTTATTTATTTTATATTTTATATTTGTATTAGTAAATTTAATTAAATAATTTAGCTTACAATTTTTATTATTTTAAAAGAGTTGTTTGTTGCTCAAAAGATTACTCAATTTTGAGAATGTATCAAGTAAAGTCACATTGAACTTTGTTTTGTGTCGATAAACTCACTCAACTTAGATATTTCTATCAATAAATCACTCAATTAAATTTAACTTCAAATATATGATAATAAGGCAGAAGAAATTATTTTGTATGTAATAAAATTATGAACCCAACGAAGAAATTAATTATTTAGATTAAAAAGGACTCAAATGTTAAAGTGGAATTTCTAACTAATTCGGAATTTCATCTATTCTTTTTAAATTTTTTTATACTAGGGTTGTAAATAGGATAAGCTGAGAAATACAATAATGAATTGTCTATAACACACTATAACGTGTATCATAAAAGGAACCAAAACAGAAAACATCCTCAGTGTTCCTGATTTTTTTCGAACGGCATTGTAATTATAGCAACACGCCATTTATGAAAACAAAAAAAAAAGTAATAGCCTTATTTAATTTCAAAGCAATTGAATTTTGATAATTCGAGCTCTAAAAATTTAGTAATAAGACTCTCAATTATAAAAATAATATTGTCCAATAGTTATCTATCTCGGCCCAATTAAATAAATAGAAAATTCTATAACAATTCAAGGGTATAATTGGTAAGAAAATTTTGCAAAATTTTTAATCCAAACCAAAAATTAGGTGGGAAGCAATGAACCAAAAACTTGATAAAAATAACCCTTGCATTATTAATCCCTGCATTACTAATCTCTGTGTTATAATACTTTGTACCAAACAACCCTTAGAGTATAAGTATTTTGCTATGGAATTACCTAGATTTTCTTGTTTAGTATGTTGTATAAGTAGGAAGATGGATAAAATGAGAGAGCAGTTTATTAATTACTATTTTGTTTTGTAACGAACTATTTTAGTTATGAATGAAAATCTCTATTAATAAAGACACTATTTGTCTTCTTTTTTTCTCACAAGAAATTAGAAGTGAAAACAAATTAAAAAGAAATGAGAGTCTTGTCTCACCCCAAAAACAAAAAAGAAAAAAGACAGAATAATATATGGAACTCTTGTATTTGATTATGTTTGTCAATTTGGTCCCCATATGCCAACTAAATTCTATTTCAAATCTCGTTTTACTTGACATTAGATATGATATATTCAACCAATGTGCATGAGATACACTCATTTTAGAAGCATGAGGTCCTTCTAAAAGAGTAAGATGGTCATATTTGACCATTATAACACTCATCTTCTTCCCCAATTATTTCAACATCACTGTTGCTCAAAATTTGAGCTTCCTCTTGCTTCTTATTCGATTTTTTTCGTCAATTTTTTTGGTTTCTTAATTATTTTGTTCTTCAAACTCGTGCAAATTTTTTCAATCTTTGACTTGTTCAAAAAAAAAATCTTTACCTTGACTGCTCATTTTTGAAGTGTCTTAATTGTTGAAGTCATATTTTTACCGTGCCACCAAAGTGACAAGGATATTTTGATATAATGAGTTTGAATATTATTTCTTTTACACAAATCAATACACAATACAATTAAAATTCTTAATTTTTAAAGTAAAAATATTCCTCTATGTTCTCCCATAAAAACCTAGAATATATTGGCTAAATGAGTCTATACAAATTGCATTGTCTCAGTCCTTTATAAAGAAACCACAACTGGCCTAGTTGGTTAGATATAGTAAATTTTGATATATTCTAGACATGAATTGATTATATTCATGTTTTGCTTTAGTCGATTGTAGAACTTGAGTAGTAAAAATTTAATTTCCAAATGAGTCAGTTTTAGTGTTGAAAAGTAATTTAGTGGTGCCTAAGGGTCATTTCATTTCATATCTTAAGGCAGAAATTTAGTTTCAAGGAGGTGTATTTATCACTTAGTCAGAGTTAAAGACTCTAGTGGTGAGACCTATCCCTTCAATCAGTTCCAATCATGAATGAGTTTCCATAAGTCTTTCTTGATGATCTTAGTCCCCCCTTCCAAATATGAAAATAAACTTTAGAATAAACGTTTTTCTTGATACTCGACTTGTTTCATTCTTCTATATAAAATGGCTCCAGATAAGTTTAAAAAGTTAAAAAAACCAGTTAAGAGATATTTTATAAGGGTTTCTTTCGACCAAGTGTCTCACCTTGGGATGCGACCTTGGTGTAATGACCCTCCTGGTCATTTCTGTGTTTTTCCTTTTGTGTGTCATTTAGAGCGTTCCTGTAGCAACTCCAAGTCATTTATGCTCCAGTATGATGTAGTCGAGTTGGATGATCGTTTGACATTTGTAGAGGAGCCAGTTGCCATTCTAGCCAGAGATGTGAAGAGATTGCGCTCGAGAGCCATTCCTGTTGTTAAGGTCCGTTGGAGGCATCGTCCAGTCGAGGAGGCTACCTGGGAGATCAAGCAGGAGATGCAAAGCAGGTTCCCGGCTTGTTTGAGCTTGCAGGTACTTCTTGATCCTGTCTTTCGTGAACGAAAGTCCTCTTTAGTAGTTGATATTATAATGACCCTCCAAGTCATTTCTGTGTCTTGCCTTATGTGTGTCGTTTAGAGCGTTCCTGTAGCGACCCCAAGTCATTTATGACGTGTTGGGACTGACAATTCGGTCACCTGGTCGTTCGTTTGGTTATTTTACGAGTTTTAGTGTTTTTAGAGCTTATGAACCTTGAACGATCATTTTCGATCAAAGGTTCAAGAAGATGACATCGGAATCCAATTTTGACGATTCCATCAGCTCTAGAAGGGTCATTTTAGCCTAGTAGCATGGTCGGCATGACTCCCGAGGTTTTCAGTGTGAGTCGGTGCGATAAGGCATCTTAACTTTAATTTTAAGCCAAAGTTTGACTTTAGTGAACATTCTGAGTAAATGCGCTCGGATGAGAATTTCGTCAGCGTGGTTAGCTCCGCAATGTTGATTTTGGTCTAGATTGACACTTTTCTTGTGTCCCGAGGTTTTTGATTTTTTTTTCGAGCACTTTTGTGGTTTTTGACTTAAAATGACATTTGGGTGTGGGACCCACTTTTTGTCAAGATGACCTCATATGGAAATTTTGATTGCGCCACTGAGTCCGGAATATCGAATTTGGTATGGTTGCATATCTAGTTTGCGTGCACGGGGTTCCGAACGAGTTCGGAGCACCCCGTTGGAGGTTTTAAGTTTTGGGAAAAATTGCAGAAAAAATTGCTATAAAATGCAGATTATCGGCAACCTTTTCCCAAACTTAAAAACTCATCTCTCTCTCATCTCTCATCCGAATTAGGCGATTCGAAGTGCTGGAGCTTCGTATTTTCGGTGGCTTCGCTAGAGAGTGTTCGGAAGTTGTCGAGTGTGCGTCGTTCGAGGTAATATCGCGATAAACCTGACTGTTCTACCCTTTTTTGAGCCTTTGTTTTTGGCATTCTTGTTATGGTCTTATCTCTCTTATATTAGCTCGGTTATGGGTGATTCAAAGTCCCACATTTTGGAAATTATCGTGGCTACATCGTGGAGTGTCCAAGGAGTGTTGGGCACCTTTCGATTCTCGTTAATTCCGAGTTTAGACTGCTGTTGTTTTCTTTAAAGTTGATTAAAGTGTAGTTTTTTTGCTTTTAGTTTTTTGCTGTGTTTTGAGCCTCGAATTGTGTTCCATTTTGGAACACAAGTTCGGGGTACTGTTTTGGATCTCTTGACGGAGTAAAATTCGAACAGTTCGGTGTGGGTCCCACAATTCCCATTTTGACTCGAAAATTGACCGTCTCCATTTGTTGTGATTTTGGTGTCTAAATAACCATACTAACGTTGTGATCCTATATTTGATAGAGTGAGAGCGTTCAAGGGTCGTTCGGGAAGGAAAAGCTCCGGCAAAGTGATTTGGAGCGCGAGCGATCGGCCTTAAGGTAGGCTACAACTTCCTTTCTATTAGATTGAGCTTAATTGTGTAAAAGCATATCGATTGGAGTGAATTGAGGGTGGATACCAGTTTCCTACTTTACTTTGATTAGATACCTCATGTTAGGATCAATTGGCCATATTTCGGGTATAGTATCATGTTAACTAGTTTAGTAGAGTTGCATGCTTATGTGCTAAATGTTATTGTATGCTTGTATGATATGTGTTGTATGCCTAGTTCATCCTTAACCGTAAGCATGATGTCCTTAGTCTAGGTTAGGCTAGCATTGCCTTAAACTTATGACCTGTGTGGGCTGGATAGCCCTGACTTTCTAGCGACATCGTTCGGATGACTTAGCTTCTTGTAGACTGGAGTAGCAGACTTGAGTCTGATAGTTTGAGCCTTAGATTAGGCGCTATTGTTGATTGTTGCACTTCTGTATCTTCTCCCTCTCATTCTGTGGTTCCGACGCATTCTCGAAGGTTTGGTGCATCACTAAAGGTGTGGAATTGAGATAGTATAGGCTTGGAGCCTTTTCTGTGATTTCTTAGAATGGATGGAGTTCCACAGTGGCTGTTGCTGGATTGGATCCTATTGGAGATACCATCACCCCCGGAGTCGTTCTTTCTAGCTGGGCTGGGAGCGTATCGCTGGCAGGGTAGACTCGGTGATTTTGGCGATAGCCCCCGCGCCTCTCTCTTTAGCTGGGCTGGGAGTGTGCTGCTGGCTGGGTGTCCCCGGGTCGCTCTTTCTAGCTGGGCTGAGAGCTAACTGTATGGTAGGACGACTCGTGATATCTACCTCACTCACGGGTCCCTCTTTCTAGCTGGGTTGGGAGTGGACTGTTTGGTTGGGTGCCCCATAGGGTCACTCTTCCTAGCTGCGCTGGGAGTGTACTGCTGATTAGTTGGAGTCTGATGGATTATCTTGGTTACTTTGGGCGGGAGCCCGGTTTACTTCTTTCTCAGTAGACATAGCTATTATGTGTACTTGTCGGGCTTATGTGGGTTCGTTTAGGTTTTACTTAAACTTGCGCACGAGTGTACCTTCTGGGCTTATGGGGGTCCAGTTAGGTTTAGTTTAGTTGTACTTAGTTTGTTTCTGGTATGCTCGTGTACTTTCTTTT
>NW_006239370.1:325044-330252 GCF_000226075.1 Solanum tuberosum | reverse complement strand
TTTCTGCCCTTTCGCTCATTGCTTGATGTTCTGGGTTCGGGTTGGCTTGCCTACTGGTAGGGTATAATATGTGCCATCATGACTCGAGAAATCGGGTCGTGACAAGTTGGTATCAGAGCCCCAGGTTCATTGGTCTCACTTGTACAGAGCTAACGTCTAGTAAAGTCCTGCGGATCGGTGCGGAGACGTGCGTAACTTATCTTCGGGAGGCTACAGGATGTCCTTAGGAAGATTTCCTCTTTTGTTCCACTTTCGTGCAACGTGTGTCTTATTAGTTCCTTGAAATCTCACTTGTTTTACTCTTTCGCAGGATGGCTCGCTCGCGAGGTGGCGCGGCCGGGGGTAATGTACCCAGGCCTGCAGACTGTTCCCCAGCTTGGGGTAGACGCCGACCCCGAGGTCGAGAGAGGGCCGCAGCACCAACCCAGGAGAGAGAGGATAATCCAAAGCCAATAGCGGACCCTCCAGCACTTTGTATACCAGATCAGCCGATGGGGCCGGGGCCAGCCTAGCCGCCACCCTGATTAGTTCTGACTCTAGATCTCCAGGCCGCTATTGTTTAACTCTTGGTTGTGCTTGGGGGTATGCAGCAGCCACTCGCCCTAGCTACACCAGAACCAGTACCGCAAGATCAGCCTACAGTAAGAGCACCTCAGTTAGGGAGTACAACCCTTGGCAATGGATAGACCTATGCCGCTCAAGGACCAGAAGATGCTTGGTATGTTTCTCAGGTTGACACCATCGAGGTTTTCTAGGGCTGTGGGTGAGGATCCCCACGAGTTTCTTACTACTTGCTGTGAGAGGCTTCACACTTTGAGTCTAGTGGAGTCTAGAGGGGCCGACTTCATTGCTTACCAGCTAGATGTCCCAGTCAGGCAGTGGTGGCGCACATTTATTCAGACCAGGCCAATTAGATCTCCACCGGTATCATGGGATGAGTTTTCTGAGGCCTTCTTGGCCAAGTTTATCCCTCGTAGTGTTAGAGACCGCCTCAGGGATCAGTTCTGCAGGTTGGAGCAGGGCTTCATGTCAGTGGCAGAGTACGAGACTAGGTTCCATGAGCACTCCTGTCATGCCGAGATGATATTACCTACAGAGAAGGAGAGAGTTAGGTGCTTTGTTCGTGGGTTGAGATTGCAGCTTCGGCTTGAGACCCAGTCCTTAGTTCTGCAGGTCGATCTTTTTTAGACGTAGTTGACCATGCCAGTACTATGGAGCATCTTCACCTCGAGGTCCAAGAGGGCAGCGAGAAGAGGGCTAGGTATGAGGGCAGCTACAGTGACTCCCGCCCAGGTCTAGGGATTATCATGATAGGACCGGACGATGGTTTCGACAAGGTCAGTCTAGCCGGCCTACTCAGTTCTCTCTTCAGGCATCAAATGGTGGTTAGAGTGAGGCTAATTCGAGTCAGGGCCGCGAGGTGTTTCAGTCGGGTTCTTCAGGCCGTGGTGGTCGTTCTTCTGGGAGTCACCCTCGACAGGGTTACTATGAGTGTGGTGAGATGGGTCATTGGGCCAGGGACTGCCCTCAGCATAGTTGGATTGCTCCCGCTCCTCATGCAGCTCCCCCAATTTTTCCAGCACCTCCAACTAGAGGCCGTGGTCAGGGTCAGGACCTTAGAGGTGGTCATCAAGCCATACGGGGTGGTCCCCGAGGAGGCAGGTCAGGTGGTAGGTTTGATGGTCAAGGCAGAGGCAGACATAGCCATTTCTATGCAGCTCCAGCGAGGGCGGAGGCTGAGGCATTAGACGATGTGATCACATGTACGATTATTTTATTCCAGCAGCCCGCCTTGGCTTTATTTGATCCGAGCTCTACTTTTTCATACGTTTCTGTTTACTATGCCTCTCGCTTGAGTATGATGTCTGAGCCTCTAGTAGCACCGTTGTGTGTATCGACCCCAGTGGGTAAGTCTTTAGTAGTGATCAGGTTTTTCGATCTTGCTTAGTTACTATCCAGGAGAGTGACACCCGGACTGACCTTATATTACTTAACATGGTTGATTTCGACGTGATTCTGGGCATGGACTGGTTATCCTCTTATCGCGTTATTTTAGATAGATTCTCTAACACTGTTACCTTAGCCATTCATGGTATTCCTCCGGTGGTGTGGCAGAGATCTCGTAGTAGCACACCAGTTGGGGTAATCTCTTTTATTCGAGCTAGGAGGCTAGTGGTTAGTGGATGCTTATCATATTTGGCTTATGTGCGTGATGTGAGTAGGGAGGTCCCTCTGATTGAGTCAATTTCGGTTGTTCGTGACTTCTTAGATATGTTTCCTACCGACCTACCTGGCCTACCCCCAGAGCGTGATATTGATTTTCCGATTAAGCTTGAGATGGGTACTCGGCCTATTTCTATTCCGCCACATCGGATGGCTCCTATAGAGGTCAAGGAGCTCAGTGTTCAGCTTCAGGTTCTCTTAGGTAAGGGATTTATCAGACCTAGTGTATCACATTGGGGTGCTCCCGTTCTTTTTGTAAAGAAGAAAAACGGTACGATGCACATGTGCATTGACTATAGGCATTTGAATAAGGTGACGGTGAAGAATCGATATCCTCTACCTAGGATTGATGACCTATTTGACCAGCTACAAGAAGCCTTAGTGTTCTCTAAGATTGATTTGAGGTTCGGTTACCACCAGTTAAGGATTAGGGCAGCGGAGATCCCTAAGACTGCATTTAGGACCCGTTATGGCCATTATGAGTTCTTGGTGATGCCATTTGGGTTAACTAATGCCCCTGCTACCCCTATGGACTTGATGACGCGCGTGTTCAGGCCTTATCTTGATTCCTTCATCATAGTCTTTATTGATGACATTTTGATATACTCGCGGAGTAGGGGTGATCATGAGCAGTATTTGAGAGTTGTGCTCTAGACTTCGAGAGATCAGCGACTTTATGCCAAGTTCTCAAAGTGCCAATTTTGGTTAGACTCTGTAGCGTTCTTGAGCACGTTGTGTCCAAGGAGGGCATTATGGTAAATCTGGCGAAGATTGAGGTTATTCGTGATTGGACAAGGCCCACCTCAGTTACTGAGATTCGGAGCTTCGTCGGACTAGCAGGCTACTACATACGATTTGTGGAGGGTTTCTCTACCTTGGCAGCACCTCTGACCCGATTGACTCGTGTTGATGTTCCCTTTGTTTGGTCAGAGGAGTGTGAGGCGAGCTTTATGAGGCTCAAGGAGTTATTGACCACCGCTCCTATATTGACTCTTTCAGTTGAGGGCGAGGGCTTCACGGTTTATTGTGACGCATCCGACATTAGTTTAGGTTGTGTATTGATGTAGCAGGGCCGAGTTATTAGTTATGCGTCGAGGCAGCTTAAGATTCTTGAGCGCAACTACCCCACCCATGACTTAGAGTAGGCAGCGGTAGTTTTCGCACTTAAGATTTGGAGGCACTACTTGTATGGAGTTCGATGTGAGATCTATACCGATCATAGGAGTCTTCAGTACATTATGAGCCAGAGGGACCTTAATTCGAGGCAGCGTCGTTGGATTGAGCTCCTGAAGGACTACCACTACTAAAAAACAACTGAAAAACGACGGACGGCGTCACTCCAAAAAGCGACGCCTTTTGCCACACTTTCCGTCGCTTTTTAATAAAAATAATTATTTTTTAAAAAAATAACCACGTTGTCCGTCGTTTTTAATTTATTTTATTTTATAAATTAATTTTTAAAAAAGTGATGGACAACATCTCTTAGTCCGTCGCTTTTTGGTCAAAATATCTAGTCAACTATTTTTAAAAAGCGACGGACAGTGTCTCTTAGTCCGTCGCTTTTTGGTCAAAATGTTGGTCAACTATATTTAAAAAAAAGTGACGGACTTAGAGACGTTGTCCGTCGCTTTTTATTAAATATCTAAAAGACATATTGCCATTTTTTTATTTTCCTCTCTCTCTTCACTCTTATTCTCTCCCTTCTCTCTATATATATATCGATCCTCCCGTCATTGTCGCCGGTCATCGTCCTCTCCAAGTGCTCCCCTTCCCCGTCGCCTGCCGCCCTTCCCTGTCGTCGATCGCCGTCGCTTTAGGTAGGGGGTTAAATTTTAGTTTTTTGTTTTCAATTCTAGTGATTATAATTGACTGTTTGTTAGTATATTATTGTTTTTGTTTGTTTGGTTGTGTTATTCAATTGTTAATTTGATTTGATTATTGTTAGTTAGGTATAGATAATTGAAGATTTTTATTTTAGGGTTTCTTTTTAAAAAATGGGCATTTTTAAATTGGGCATTGTTAGTTAGTGAAGAATTAGCATTTTTGTATTTTAGAACTAGTTTAAACTTGAGAATATGTAATTTCAGGTTGAATTGGGATTTTTTGGATTTGATTTTATGACTAGTTAGTAAAGTGTTAATAATTTGAAGTTAGAAATTAGTAATTGAAGTGTTATGAGCAGATGATGAAAGTTTGAATGTCATGAATTTAGATGATGAATGTTTGAGTGTCATGAACTTAGAACTTGAACTTGAACTTAGAATTTGAAGTTGAACTTAGAATTTGAAGTTGAACTTAGAATTTGAAGTTGAACTTAGAATTTGAAGTTGAACTTAGAATTTGAACGTGAACTTAAAACTTGAAATTGAAATTAGAACTTGAACTTAGAATATGAACTTGAACTTGAACTTAGAATTTGAAGTTGAACTTAGAATTTGAAGTTGAACTTAGAATTTGAAGTTGAACTTAGAATTTGAACGTGAACTTAAAACTTGAAATTGAAATTAGAACTTGAACTTAGAATTTGAACGTGAACTTAAAACTTGAAATTGAAATTAGAACTTGAACTTAGAATTTGAACTTGAACTTGAACTTAGAATTTGAAGTTAAACTTAGAACTTGAAATTAGAACTTGAACTTAGAATTTGAAGTTGAACTTAGAATTTGAAGTTGAACTTAGAATTTGAACGTGAACTTAAAACTTGAAAGTGAACTTAGAACTTGAACTTGAAATTAGAACTTGAACTTGAACTAGAACTTGAACTTAGAACTTGAACTTAGAACTGGAACTTGAACTTGAACTTGAACTTAAAATTTGAACTTAAACTTCGAACTTGAACGTGAAATTAGAACTTGAACGTAGAATTTGAACTTGAACTTAGAATTTGAACTTGAAATTAGAATTTGAACTTGAATTTAGAACTTGAATTTGAAAATAGAACTTGAACTTGAAATTAGAACTTGAACTTAGAAATTGAACTTGAA
>NW_006239370.1:319601-322689 GCF_000226075.1 Solanum tuberosum | reverse complement strand
GTGGGATGGAACCGAAACAATATTTTGATGAAGCTCCTATTGAAGAAGCAAGACGCTTTTATGATCAATTAGAAGAGTCTAGTCGTCCACTATGTGAAGGGAGTCCGCATTCTGCCTTGTCAGTTGCGGTTAGATTAATGAATATTAAATCAGATTGGAATGTTCCTAATGCTGCTATGGACTCAATGGTTGATCTTTTGGGTGAACTAGTTAATCCGGAGTTTAACATACCAAAGAACTTCTATCATGCAAAGCGTTTGATGTCCAAGTTAGGATTGACGTATGATAGAATTCATTGTTGTGTTAATGGCTGCATGTTGTTTTACAAGACTGATAGTGAATTAGAAAATTGTAAGTTTTGTGGACATGCTCGTTATAAGAGGACTCCGGCTGGAAGGCGATGCATTATCTACCTCTCATTCCTAGGTTAAAGAGGTTGTATGCATCGATGAGGTCTGCCCCACATATGAGATGGCATCGTGAATATAGAATGCCAACGGGTGTCTTGTCTCATCCATCTGATGGTGACGCATGGAAGCATTTTGATAATGTATATCTTGATTTTGCTAGTGAACCAAGAAATGTTAGATTGGGGTTGTGTTCAGATGGCTTCACACCATTCTCTAATAATGTTTCGCCTTATTCATGTTGGCCGGTATTTCTTACTCCGTATAATCTTTCTTCTGAAATGTGCATAACCAGTCCCTACATCTTTCTAAGTTGTGTTATTCCAAGTCCCCGTAATCCAAAAAGTTTGATTGATATCTATCTACAACCATTGATAGATGAGCTCAAACAATTGTGGTTTGAAGGCGTTTTGACTTATGATATATCAACTAAGCAGAATTTCGTTATGCATGCTTCTTTAATGTGGACTATTAATGATTTTCTTGCATACGGGATGTTGTCTTGTTGGATGACAGCTGAAAAGCTAGCATGCATGTATTGCATGGAAAATAGTAAGGCATTCACTTTAAAGCATGGCAGAAAAAATACATGGTTTGATTGTCATCGCAAGTTCTTGCCAATGGACCATGAGTTTAGAAAGATGAAAAATGCATTTAGGAAAACTAAGGTTGAAAGTGATCCCCTACCTCCATTACTCACAGGGCATCAAATTTGGGAGAGAGTTTCTAAATTACCTAAAGTTACATAAGCTTCACCTTCTAGACTTCCTGGATATGGTGTTGAACATAATTGGACCAAACAAAGCATATTTTGGGAGTTGCCGTATTGGAAGGACAATCTGCTACGACATAATCTAGATGTGATGCACATTGAAAAAAATTACTTTGACAATTTGTTTAACACAGTGATGGATGTTAAGGGTAAGACAAAAGACAATCCAAAAGCTAGAATGGACATAAAGAAATATTGTACGAGAAAAAAGTTATGGCTGCAAGAATTACATAATGGAAAAATAGTTAAGCCCAAAGCCAGCTTTTCATTCACATTGGATGAGAAACGTGAAATTATTGAGTGGGTTAAAAATTTGAGGATGTTGGAGGGCTATGCTTCGAATTTAGGAAAGCGGGCAGATATGAATGAAGGAAAATTGATAGGTATGGAAAGTCATGATTGTCATGTGTTCATGGAAACTTTAATTCCTATCGCTTTTAGCCATCTACCCGAAAGGATATGGAAAGCAATCACAGAGATAAGTCTTTTTTTAAAAGATTTGTGTTCTGGAAAGTTGTTGGAGAGTAGTTTAGACAGGATGGAGGAAAATATTCTTGTTACTACTACTAAGTTGGAGAAGATATTTCCATGTGGTTTCTTTGATGTGATGGAGCATCTTCCAATTCACCTTGTACAAGAGACCCGTATCGGATGTCCGGTTCAAACAAGATGGATGTATCCATTTGAGAGGTATCCATTTGAAATATTCACTAAGTTATATATATTCTCCAAGTCTTTTATATATTAACATATATATACATATATACATGCAGAAAAATTGGTAGTTCAAAGCAAATTATTAGCAACGGGGAAGGATCGAAGGATCATTTGTTCAAGGTCATATTGGGAGAGAAACTGGTGAATTTTATTCTTATTTCTTTGGTAATGATGTGTCATGTAGGATAAACAGGTCCAATCGCAATGATGAAGGCAATATTGATCCTTTATTTCCACCGATATCAACTTTTAATCAAAATAGTCGAGTATCTAAAAAGCGTGGAAAGTGAGGCTTCACTGATAAGGAAATGCAATCAGCTGTTTGCTTAATTGTCCAGAGATTCAATCATATGTCAAGTAAGTGTTAAAAATATGTTATTAAATTACATACTAATAAGTGATCATTAACTAACGAAATACTTGAATGTAAAATGATCAGCTTGTTCGTAAACACATGGGGTAATGAAGCCATCTATACAGAATTTTCCAAATGGCTGAGGAACTATGTAAGTGTGAAATCACTAAGTATTTAATAATATATTCATGTTATACTAAATTATATTACTTGAAATAACAATCACGTAGGTTTACGATGAATACTCAAGTGTCCAACATTTGCAATTAGTAAAAGAAGTAGCACTTGGACCTGAATCTCAAGTACTGACAATGAATAAGTATTGTGTCAATGGTTTTAAGTTTCAAACTGAAGAAGTATCTAGGAACAAGAAAACAAATAATAGCGGTGTCTACATACAAGGTGATGTTGATGGTACTGGTCAAACTATTGAATATTATGGTGTCATTCAAGAGATTATTGAAGTGAGGTATTCAGGATGGCCTAAGAAGAAGATTGTATTGTTTCAGTGTGAGTGGTTTGACCCATCACATAGAGGCACAAAGGTGGACCATCAACATAATATAATTGAAGTTAAGCACACCAGGAAATACAGAAGTTATGATCCTTTTATTATTGCACAACATGCTAAACAAGTGTATTACGCTTCATATCCATTGCGTAGAGACAAAACTGATTGGTGGGTTGTTATAAAAAGTAAGCATGTGGGAAGAATTGAAATTGACAATGTCTTAGATGTGGCGTATCAAAATGATGTTGCAATTGTTCAACAACAAGTTGATGTTGAATTGGAAACCACACTACAACATCCTCAACACATATTAGAAGAAGTATCTG
>NW_006239370.1:268473-319106 GCF_000226075.1 Solanum tuberosum | reverse complement strand
CGTTTTGTGCATCCTGATGTATCACCCTTGTCTACAGCTACACCTAGTGCAACACCACTTGATACGATGTATGATCTAGCTCCTGGCCAGAAGGATAGACTTGGTAGAGTCATGATTGAGCCGAATGGATCATCGTAAGTTTGTTTTGTTATCTTATTTGTTAGTTTATTTTATTTATTTCTTTATTATTTTAATTATATTATTCATGAACTAACATATTTATTATATGTTTTGCAGGTGGCATCCTGCAAAGGATGTTGTCCGGGCTTTAAAAGACTGTGTTAGAAGACTCTATACACATGTTTATCACTCTTGGACCGAGATTCCAAACAGTATACGCCAGACAATGTTTAATAACTTTAAGGTATATATTTTTTAGTTAAGTTTAGTATACTTTACTTTTTTTTACTATCGATTTAATTAACGTTATTCAAAAAAAAAATTAGACTATGTGTACTTGGGAGTCGAGGTACAATTTGGTCATTGGGACCACATTTATGATATGTATATATATTGATGTCAATTTTTATATTTAATATGCAGAATGACTTTCATCAGTACATCGCTAAGAATCTAGATAGTTCGGTCCAATTGACACCTGAACTGTCCACCAAGATTTCGAAAGAAAAAGTGATAGGGGGAACACACAAGGGTAGATACTATGGTCTTGGCTCTCGAAACGATGTTAGACGACTTCAGTCAGGCTTAGAAGGTATTGGATCGTTACATCAAGTCGAGGCACTTGACGGTGTTCAGATTGATGTTATGTCGGATCAAATAGCTAAACTTACAACGGCACTAGCAGAGTCGGAGCGGAGAAGAGTAACTGAACAACAAAGCATGAGTGAGACCGTTCAGCAAATAAAGAACAAGTGATGAACCTCGCTCTTCGACCTACTACTTCGGCTCCCGATGACACCGACGACGACAGTGATGAGGATGATTATGTAGATCTCACTCCCTAGTTTAGATCTCTGGACATTTATGAACTTTTTGAAATTTTGAAAAGAATTTTAAAAGACAAGTCTTTAATTTATGATTTAGATACTTTTGAATGTTATTTTAAGTTTGTTGTTTTAGGTTATGTTTAGATTGTTTATAATTGTGTGTGTTTGGTTAGGCTGAATAGTGTAGAATTAAATTGAATTGCATTTGCAGGTGGGCAGCAGAAATTGCCAGTTGCTGCTGTCAAAAAAATTACAGAAAAAGCGACGGACAGCGTGGTTTAGTCTGTCGCTTTTCTGGGATTTTCAAAAATAAAATTTACAGAAAAGCAACGGACTGCGTCGCCTTTTAGAAATTAAAAAAATTAAAATTAAAATAAAGCGAAGAAGTCCGTCGCTTTTGTTAAAAAATTCAAAAAAAAATTTGTAAAAAAAAGCAACGCTGTCCGTCGCTTTTTGAAAAGCGTCGGGTTAAAAAGCGACGGAGGTGACTGCGTCGATTTTGACCAAAAAAGCGATGCAGTCCGTCGCTTTTGGCCGTCATTTTTTGACAATTCTTTAGCAGTGTACGACCTCTCTATTCTCTATCATCCGGGCAAGGCGAATGTGGTAGCGGATGCCTTCAGCCGGAAGGCGGTGAGTATGGGCAGTCTAGCCTTCTTATCTGTTGAGGAGCGACCCTTCGCCAATAGCATGGTTCAGTTGGATATCTCAGATTCTAGACGCGTGTTGGCCCATATGGGAGTTCAGTCTTCTTTGCTTGATAGGATCCGTGGTTGTTAGTTTAAGGATGAGGCCTTGGTGTCCCTTAGAGATCGAGTGTTAGCGGGTGATGGTGGTCAAGCTACCTTAGATCTTGATGGAGTGTTGAAATTAGTCGGCCGTATCTGTGTTCCGAAAGTTAGGGATTTGATACAGTTGATACTTTCTGAGGGCCATGAGTCTAGATACTCTATCCATCTGGGCACATCGAAGATGTATCGTGATTTGAGGTCCATTCCGGAGTAGAAGTGGGATCGCATTACTATGGATTTTGTGGCTGGCCTACCGCGGACTTCTAGAGGTATTGATAGCATTTGGGTCATCGTTGATCGATTGACCAAGTCAGCACATTTCCTTCCTGTTCAGTGTTCATTTAGCGCCGAGAGGTTGGCTCGTATCTACATTCGGGAGGTGGTTCGACTTCATGGGGTGCCAGTTTCTATTATATCAGATCGGGGTTCTCAGTTCACGTCTAGCTTTTAGAGGACCTTTCAGGATGAGTTGGGAAATCGGGTTGATCTTAGCACAACTTTCCACCCGCAGACTGATGGTCAGTCGGAGCGTACTATTCAGGTCCTTGAGGACACGATGCGAGCTTGTGTTTTGGAGTTTGGTGATCATTGGGACCAGTTCTTGCCTTTGGCGTATAACAACAAGTACCATTCTAGCATTCAGATGGCCCCGTTTGAGGCCTTGTATGGTAGGCGTTGTCGCTCTCTGGTGGGCTGCTTTGAGTCTATAGAGCCTAGGCCGCGGGGTACGTATTTGATTCAGGAGGCTTTGGACCAGGTGAGAGTGATTCAGGATAGACTCAGGATGGCTCAGAGTAGGCACCAGAGTTATGCGGATCGGAGGCGCCGACCTTTGAGATTCTCTGTTGGTGATCGGGTATTCCTCTGTGTGTCGCTCATGAAGGGCATGATGAGGTTTGGGAGGCGGGGCAAGCTTAGCCCCAGGTACATTGGGCCTTTTGAGATACTCCGGACATTTGGGGAGGTTACTTATGAGTTGGCCCTACTTCTAGCATTTTCAGCCATCCACCCGGTTTTCCATGTCTCGATGTTGCACCGGTATGTTCCTAATGAGTCCCATGTGCTCCAGTATGATGCAGTCGAGTTGGATGATCGTTTGACATTTGTAGAGGAGCCAGTTGCCATTCTAGCCAGTGATGTGAGGAGATTGCACTCGAGAGCCATTCCTGTTGTTAAGGTTCGTTGAAGGGATCGTCCAGTCGATGAGGCTACCTGGGAGACTGAGCAAGAGATGCGAGAGCAATTTCCCGGCTTGTTTGAGCCTTCAGGTAATTCTTGACCCTTACTTTCGCGGACGAAAGTCCTTTTTAGTAGTGGATATTGTAATGACCCTCCTGGTCATTTCTGTGTTTTGCCTCCTGTGTGTTGTTTAGAGCGTTCCTGTAGCGACCCCAAGTCATTTATGACTTGCTGGGACTGACAGTTCGGTCACCTGGTCCATTTGGTTATTGTGCGAGTTTTAGTGTTTTTTGGAGCTTATGAACCTTGAACGATCATTTTCGATCAAAAGTTCAAAAAGATGACATCGGAATCCAATTCTGACGATTCCATCAGCTCCGGAGGGTCATTTTAGACTGGTAGCATGGTCGGCATGACTCCCGAGGCTTTTAGTGTGAGTCGGTGCGATTAGGCATTTTAACTTTAAGTTTAAGCCTAAGTTTGACTATAGTCAACATTCTGAGTAAACGCGCTCAGATGAGAATTATGTCAGCGTGGTTAGCTCCGCAATGTCGAGTTTGGTCTAGATTGACCCTTATTTTGTGTTCCGAGGTTTTTGATTTTTTTTCGAGCCCTTTTGTGGTTTTTGACTTAAAAAATCTGCTATAAAATGCAGATTATCAACAACCCTTTTCCAAACTTAAAAGCCTCATATCTCTCTAATCTCTCATCCGAATTAGGCGATTTGAAGTGCGGGAGCTTCGTATTTTTGGTGGCTTCGTTGTAGAGTATTCGTAAGTTGTCGGGTATGCGTCGTTCGAGGTAATTTCGCGATAAACCTGACTGTTGTACCCTTTTTCGAGCCTTTATTTTTGGCATTCTTGTTTTGCTTTTATCTCTCTCATTTTAGCTCAGTTACGGGTGATTCGAAGTCCCACGTGTTGGGAATTATCGTGGCTACGTCGTGGAGTGTCCAAGGAGTGTTGTGCACCTTTCAATTCTCGTTAATTCCGAGTTTAGACTGCTGTTGTTTTCTTTTAAGTTGATTAAAGTGTGATTTTTTTGCTTGTTAGTTTTTGTTGTGTTATAAGCCTCGAATTGTGTTCTATTTTGGAACACAAGTTTGGGGTACTGTTTTGGGTCTCTTGAAGGAGTCAAATTCGAACAGTTCGGTGTGGGTCCCACGATTCCTATTTTGACTCCAAAATTGACCGTCTCCATTTGTTGTGATTTTGGTGTCTAAATAATCGTACTAACATTGTGATCTTATATTTGATAGAGTGAGAGCGTTCGAGAAGGAAAACCTTCGGCAAATAGATTTGGAACGCGAGCGGTCGGCCTTAAGGTAGGCTACGGCTTCCTTTCTATTAGATTGAGCTTAATTGTGTAAAAGCTTGTCGATTGGAGTGAATTGAGGGTGGGTACCAGTTTCCTACTTTACTTTGATTAGATACCTCATGTTAGGATCGATTGGCCATATTTTGGGTATAGTATCATGTTAACCGATTTAGTAGAGTTGCATGCTTATGTGCTAAATGTTATTGTATGTTTGTATGATATGTGTTGTATGCCTTGTTCATCCTTAACCGTAAGCATGATGTCCTTAGTCTAGGTTAGGCTAGCATTGCCTTAGACTTATGACCCGTGTGGGCTGGATAGCCTTGACTTTCTGCCGACGTCGTTTGAATGACTTAGCTCCTTGTAGACTGGAGTAGCAGGCTTGAGTCTAATAGTTTGAGCCTTAGATTAGGCGTTATCGTTGGTTGTTGCACTTCTGTATCTTTTCCCTCTCATTCTGTGGTTCCGACGCATTCTCGAAGGTTCAGTGCATCACTAAAGGTGTGGAATTGAGATAGTATAGGCTTGGAGCCTTTTCTGTGATTTCTTTGAGTGGACGGCGTTCCACGGTGGTTGTTGTTGGATTGGATCATATTGGAGATACCATCACCCCTGGGGTCGTTCTTTCTAGCTGGGTTGGGAGCGTATCACTGGCTGGGTAGACTCGGTGATTTTGGCAATAGCCCACGGGCCTCTCTCTCTAGCTGGGCTGGGAGTGTGCTGCTGGTTGGGTGTCCCTGGGTTGTTCTTTCTAGCTGACTGCATGGTATGACGACTCGCGATATCTACCTCACTCACGGGTCACTCTTTCTAGCTGGGCTGGGAGTGGACTGTTCGGTTGGGTGCCCCCTAGGGTCACTCTTCATAGCTGGGCTGGGAGTGTACTGTTGGTTGGGTGGAGTCTGATGGATTATCTTGGTTACTTTGGGCTGGGAGCCTGGTTTCCATCTTTCTCAGTAGACTTAGCTATTTTGTGTACCTGTCGGGCTTATGGGGGTTCGTTCAGGTTTTACTTAAACTTGTGCACGAGTGTACCTTCTGGGCTTATGGGGTCCAGTTATGTTTAGTTTAGTTGTACTTAGTTTATTTCTGGTATTCTCGTGTGCTTTATTTTCATATCCGCTTTGACCTTTTTGTGTCTAAATTCTATCCTTTCTTATTGTTTTTATCCTTTTTGCTCAGTCGGCCTGTGATGCCTACTGAGTACCTGCTGTGTTGGTACTCATGTTACGCTCTGCATCTATTTCGTGATGCAGGTCCCAGTACCAGTTACCAGCGGTGATTAGTTCCAGCCTTCTTTTGCAGCTGTTACTCGGAGACGATAGCGAGCACTTGGCGTTTTGGGTTTGTTCTGTCTCTTTCTTTTGTTTAGCTAGTCTTGTTGCTTTTGAGACATGCTCTGTTGTGTTCCACTTTTGGGACTTGTACTCTTTATTAGATAGCTCTGTACTAGTGACTTCCAGGTTCTGGGAGGGATTTCTGTATATATTTATTTTGGTTTGCTTCCGCCTTGTTGTCCTTGTTTAGATTATTGTTTTCGCTAGTTTCTGTCATTTCGCTCATTGCTTGATGTTATGGGTTCGGGTTGGCTTACCTACTGGTAGGGTATAATAGGTGTCATCATGACTCGAGAAATCGGGTCGTGACACTTGGGGTGCTCCAGTCTTTTTCCTGTTAAAAATGGTTCCATTAGAATGTGAATAATTATCACCAGTTGAACAAAGTCACCATAAATGATACGTATCGCATTCTGAGAACTATTGACTTGTTCGACCAACTTCAGGGTGTCACTTGTTTCTAAAATAGACCTCAAATTCAGCTATCATCTGTTGAAAGTTAGAGTATGTGATATCCCTAAGACTGCTTTTAGGACCTGTTATGGTCACTTCAAATTTCTTGTCATGTCCTTCGATTTGACTAATGCTACTACAACATCTATAGATTTAACAGATAGAGTATTTAAACCATACTTGCACATATTTCTTATTGTGTTTATCAGTAACATCTTAATCTACTCCAGATGTGAGGAGAATCATGCTAGTCACCTCAAAATAGTTCTTCAGACTCTTAAAGATAGGGAGTTACTCACCAAGTTTTTCAAGTGTAAATTTTGGTTAAAGTTCGTGGCATTCCTAGGCGACATAATGTCCAACGAAGGTATTCAAAATTGGCCCAGACCCACAAACTCAACTAATATTAGAAATTTTTTGGGGTTTGACTGACTATTATAAAAGGTTCGTAGAATAATTTTCGTCTATTGCTGCTTCTTTGACTAAGTTGACCTAGAAAAATGTTAAAATTTAATAGTATGAGGCTTGAAATAAAAGCTATCACGAATTGAAAACTCTAAGGCTAACTTTTCAACAAAAAAAAAATCATCATATCTTTTTGATATATTTATCTTTGTCATCAAACTTTAGGCGCATATTTTCTCTTGAACTGTTAAGTGTCATGTCACAACGCTTGTGATGTCTATGTGACGCCTACATGAATATATTTTTATCGCAATTAAAATTTACTTCTAAATTAATTATTCTACACACCCATTATTATATTCAATTCCTCGAACTTATTAAACCTAAACTCTTAATATCATTTTTCATCTCACTTTACTGGCTTACATGATTGGAATATGAACAAGTGCTTCTCGATTTATTCTAACTTTCATTTTCATATGACTTTTTGCAGAATAAGATAATTTCGCTGCACATTTCTCTCTAGCATTCACTATGACGATTCTATAAGGGCATGACATTGACTCCTATAAGTAATCTCTTTCAAGGCCTGAAATTAAAATTTGTGCAAACTTCTCCACCTTTTCTACATATGTTGAGTTTGTTGCCTCCATTACAACCACATTACACAAAAGCAAAGACACTAGAAGTTGATGTTGCTTTTGAACAACAGACAAAAATACTAACTTAATTAAATAAATATGCAAAAAAACATTATTTTCCTAGTGAATACCCACATAAAAGATTCAAGATTTCTGGTAACATTACAATTGCTGGACAAAAAACATATTCTACTTATTTATTTCGTTTTTGGGTTTAAATGGTGAGTTTAATATTGAGTGGGTAGGAAAATTAAATTGAGACCAAATTTTAATTGGAATGAAATTATATCTACGTAGGTGTCACATCGATGCCACATAGTATAATAAGAGTGGTGACATGAGGCTTAAGCCTCATTTGTTTGCACTTAATGAAAATCTGAATCTTAATCATTCAGATTCAGCCCATTAAGTCCATTTGTTTCTTTTTTTTAAAAAAAAAGAAACTTCTTAATGGGTCTTAATGAGTTTGAATGAATCAGATTCATAACAGAATCTTAATACCATTCAGACTCTATTAAAATAATAAGCGTTCTTTCATTAAAAAAATTATATCTTCTTCCTTGCTTCTCTTCTGAGTAAGTTTCAAGTTTCTTCCTCTCCTTTTTCAACCAAATATCATTTTTTTTTCTTTTGAATAAGTAAGTTTTCATAATCTTTTACAAGTATTTATCTGATATTTTTAACATATACAATATGCTTGGGTGAATTGATATTTATGAAGAACTCTTCTTTTTACAATTCATTTGTTGTCAAAAATTCTTTGGAAGAAGTTATCATTGTTTCTTGAGAAAAAAATGTATGAGAAAATAAATAAATCGTTTTTTTCTAGGGTGGGTTATAATCTTATTCTTGAAACGGAAAAGGGTCAAAATTACCCTCGAACTATTCGAAATAGCTCATATATACCCTTTAGTTATGTTTGAGATCAAAATTATCCTTAACGCCTTGTTTTGGACCACAAATACCCTTAAAATGTTATCTTTGCGATATGTGCTGACATAATAGTCCATCTAGGCAATCCAACATGGCAAAATCCCTTCCTCTCAATTATGTTGTTCTTCCTTGTTCATCTCTATCACAAATTTTGTTTAAATTTTTTTTTATCAAAAATAGTTCTTTCATTGTTCTTGTTTGAGTTATTGTTCGGACTTTGAAATTCCAATTTCGAAGTGCGCTGAAGTTCGTTTGAGATAGTAGTTGTGTGTTGAATGATTGAGTTCATTGTTTGGGTTTTGATGTCATCGAATCTGAGGCTCAAAATTTAATTCTCAAGGTTGAAAGACGTTGAAAAACTCTTAAAGTCATTCTTTTTGTGTTGAAACTCGAAAATAGCTACTAATTTGAAAGCTTGTTGGTGAGAAATTACTAACTTTTGTTGGATTTTTGAAATGCAAAAATTTGAAGAGATTTAATTTAATGTTACTAAAAATTGCTTGGATATTGCAATTGAAGCTGGAAATTGACATTTAACAACTGATTTCTTAGTTTGAAGATTGATATTTGAAGATTTGAGTTGAAATTCCAAAAAAATATATAAAAGAGTTCTAAAAAGCTTGAAAATCTAAAAATCAATTTTGTGAATCTATGACCCCAAAATTCAAACAATGAACTCGATCCTTCAACACGCAATTACAACTTCAAACAAACTTCAGCACACTTTGAAATCGGAGTTCCAAAGTCCGAACAACAACTCAAAAGAGAACAATGGAAGAATTATATTTGATTTTCTTGTTGTGATAGGGATAAACAAGGAAGAACAACATTATTGAGAAGAAGGTATTTTTGCCATATTGGACTGCCATGTCAGTTCTGATGGCAAAGATAACGTTTTAAGGGTATTTGTGGTCCAAAACATAGATGTCAAGGGTAATTTTGATCCCCAAACATAATTAAATGGTATATATAAGCTATTTCAAATAGTTTAAGGATAATTTTGACCATTTTCCGTTTTTGAAATAAATTTTGAAAGAAATTATCTTGGGTTTGGATTATAACTTTTATTGATATAGTGCTTCATTCCTAATTTCTTTTAAAAAATAGAAAATTATGCACATTCAGATATTGAAAACAAATAATCTTAATGATTCAGTGTTCCCTAGAAACTGCATCTTAATATTCAGATGTGCATTTGACATCTAATCTTAATGTACATCTTAATATTCAGATTCAAATTTATTAAATAAGGATTTAACAATTTAAGAATAAATATGTGTCTAAAGTTAGATGATAAAAATAAATATAAAAAAAAATGATAAAAGATAAATATAACTTTTTTTATGAAAATATAAGGACAAATATGATAATTTTTCCTATTGAAACTTTTGAAAAGAAGAAAATAATATAATACTAGTGTTTAGTTAAAGAGCTGAAGAGCTCACAAAATTGAAATGGATCTCTGAAAAGCCATCAATCTTGTCCTTTGCACAACTCCAAAGGATCACCTACCTATTGGCCTTGCCAACTTCTCTATTGGAAAACCCCCAATATATAAACCCTTCTCCATCTTTCTCCTTTCAGAGTTTTTCTCCCTACACACAAATTGATAGAATCATTTGATCTGATCATGGCTCATTCAGCTATCTCTCAGGTAACTACTACACTAGTACTTCAAAAAGATTCCATTTTTATCTACCTTTGTTGACTTCAAATTCTGGATCCCTCCTGTGTTACTTGTTAGCTCATGGGTATGTATATGAATGCAGGTGTCAGTTGCTGTTCCTCTCCAAACGGATTCCTCTTTCCGAAGATCTACGTTTAAGGTTTCTTGAATATCTTTAGTCATTATTAATTTCTATTTCCTAACACATCAACTCACTCAGGAAAAAAAAGGGGTTTGATTTGTTTTTTTCTCAACAAAAAGAGGAAAAAAAGTCGTGTTATATTTTTTACCAGTCACTGTCATAGCTTGTGTTATTTGAGTTTGATATGTCCCAAAACTGTTCAGATACTTGATGGACAATTGTATGATGTTGGACTTAAGGTATCTGAATGTGTAGCTGAGTTCAATGACATGTTGAGTGGTCCAATTGGTGACTGTGACAGTCAATGTGCCTTCCCCCTTTTTTCCCTTATCTGTGATGCAAAATGCAATTGATCTTGGTTAAAATTGGTTTTCTGCTATGTGCTAAATTTTGAAAGATTTAATGAAATGATAATTTGAAACAACTTGTGTGTCTTGTACATTCAGGCTTGCTCAATCATCTCTTAACTAATGTTGCTATGTCTTCATGCTTGTCTAGATCACAAGACACAATATTAATGGTTCTCTCTTCCCAAAGATCTAAATTAATCACAACTGATATGCTTCATTTTGATCTCCATGCTCCTAGAATGCTAACCTTTTCTATCCTGTAATGGGTAATTGAGAATTTCATTACTAATTCCTTTGGTATCTTAGCCTTGCTTTCTTACTCATTCCTCTTGAATCGAAGTCTGATAGTATGAAGAAGGCTTAACACATAGTTTGCTCTCCCACAATTTGTAATGAAATCCCTTTGACACACCTCTAATTCTTGGAAAAAGCTTTACCCACTAAACCTTTCCTAAATTATGTTCAATGCACACCATTTTAGCTACATGGCACTTGCATGTTCTACACACAAAAGAAGCGAGTAAATGCAAATTTCTTTTGTCAGAAGTTTTACATGGATGCTACGTGTCCGACTTTTAAAAATATTCATTTATTTTGAGTCCTTTTCATTTTCTAAAATTGTTTTACACTTGTTATGTGTAAAAGTTAAATTTCTCTGCCTCACTCACTGCCTGAACAACCATTTCTACTCTCCCAAATGACCTTCTTCTTGAATATCTCTCACAGGTAACTCATTCTTCACTTCCTTCTTTACCTTTTTTTTGCTGTCGTTGGCCCCAACTTCTTAATTCCTCAACATTTCTCCTTCATCCTCATTGCACACAAGTTGAGCATCTTGACTTGGTGAAAAGATGCTTCAAAACCGGACAAGAGTATTTTTTTTAAATACCGCTATTGATCCCAAATTTATCTCAATGGTGTAAAAAATCAGAGTGCTTTTTGTCAATGTAAATGCTTGATCTAATTAATGAGAAACTAGACCTACTAAAAAGATGAGCGAGGGACTAATCCAAACACTTTGCTAGAAAAGACTGAATATGACTTGTTTGAATTCTGCAAAGCTTGGGAAGAGAAATGAAGCTGGAAAAGGTGTCCAAGACAAGGGTTGCTTTTTCCAAGGAAAAAGTACGCTAGGAAGGTTGTGGGTGTGAAAACCTACATTGGCCAGCGGTTGTGCAAGTGCTGCAGCAGTAGAGGAGTATGATCCGACGAGAAACACATGGCGCATGAAAAATATGTTCTATGTGCATCTGTCATGGGGTGAAATTGGTGTGAAAACTTCATTTGTGTCTGTTAATGGCGTTAACAAGAACCAGCCATGGGTTTTACTAGTGGGTTTGTAGATTTAGAAAGGTTGTCGTATTTTGGGTTTTGCTTCTTGGGAATTGAAGGTGGATAGAAGAGGAGATGAAAAAGTTGTTGAAGAGAGACTGAAAGTTACAGTAATATTTTTCCCTTGGATTCTTGCATTGAAGGACTTTAACTTTAAGTATTTTCTTGAGTTATGACATGTGTCATGGCAACAATTGGTGCTTGACATACACTTGTGGGGGAAAATATGATCAAACACTGAAGAGGTGTGTAAAAGCTATGGTTGGGAAAAGGATTGGTGCGTAAAGCTTTTCCAGGTGTGTGTCAAAGGGATTT
Source organism: Solanum tuberosum (assembly GCF_000226075.1). Classification (NCBI taxonomy): domain Eukaryota; kingdom Viridiplantae; phylum Streptophyta; class Magnoliopsida; order Solanales; family Solanaceae; genus Solanum; species Solanum tuberosum. The sequence continues at coordinate 307,298 of NW_006239370.1, read as the reverse complement.
TGTACAAACGCGAGTGGGGGGTGGGAGGATATGTATTTAAACAAATGAAGAATATTATGATCCGCGTTTCGGCATCCATTAGTGATTTCCAAGGGAGTAACCTGATTGCTACATATTCACTCAATTCTTTTATGAATATCAGCTTGTGTATATCCTTATTCCTGAAAAATGCAGATGTCATGTGTTCCATAACTTTTGGTCCATCTCTAAGCTGTTAAGTTAAGAATCACTAGAGAAAATATCCTAAAGTTTCTGTCTTTATAAGTAACTCATACATTGTTCGTCTGCTTTGTGGTCTTGAATCATTTAGATGTTTCCAAGTAAGCACATTTGTTTTTCATTTCTTGGTCCTTTTGTTGCTAACATGTGTATTGGTATATGTATCAGCATGAAAACATCCTTTACCCGGTGGCATACTGTTTTTAGATTCTCCTTGCTTAATTCTAGTGCATAATTTTTTGTTCTAAAATCATGTTTTCCATTTTCATCAGTAAAGTAATTATTTGACGGACAATGCAATATGCGCCAAGGTGAGTCATAGAAGTACATGGGCAGCAAGTATTACAGTAAAAGGAACAAAACTAGAGAGATGAACTAAACAGTAAAATGAATAAAGAACAAAATTCACGTGAGTCGAAGGACATTAGGAACTCTGATAATGTACTTAATGAGGAAAGAAAAATAAAGTAGGATGTGATAGGCTGATAGCTACTTACATCGATTGATATGTGCACACTTAGTTGAATATGTGTTTCCTGATCTATGCAATCACATGTTTTGTCTGTTTCATGACTGTTTGATAGTGATTTGACTAGACTAAAGAATACTATATATTAGTTAATGTTTTCTTATCCCCAATTGATATGCATTTCATTGTTACAGGCTACAAGCTTAACATTCAGTGATAAATCATGCATCTCTATGCCATCTATCGATCTAAAAGCGACTCGATCCAGAAGCCAATACATTGTTTGCATGTCAGTGCAACATGCTAGCAAAGCCAAGGTTTCAGTTTCACCTTTATCACTTGAAGATGCAAAAGAACCACCCTTGAATATCTACAAGCCCAAGGAACCATACACAGCGACAATTGTCTCTGTTGAAAGAATTGTAGGCCCAAAAGCTCCCGGGGAGACTTGTCATATTGTCATTGATCATGATGGCAACCTTCCTTACTGGGAAGGACAAAGTTATGGTGTCGTTCCTCCTGTAAGTTCTGGCTCCATTTTCCCTATTATTTTTATTGCATTGAAAAGCTTTCTTGTTTTGGCCTGAATATATAGGACCAGTTATATAACATTTTGAATTAAATCTGTGTCCTATTTGCTTTAAACACATCTCCATTTGGTGTACTCAGTTTGAAGGACAACCATGTTCATTGCTGTTACTAATAGGACATTTACCATGAATATTCACGTGTTACTTTTACTACTTTGCGCTTTTGACATCCCAATAGACGGAAGGGCCCCCAAAAATGTACATCCAATCTTAGCCCTGGCATGCTTGTATGTTAGATTCTGTGTTTCAGATGTTTTGGTCATTGATACTATTGGTGTCCGACTATATTTGACCTGAACCTTCTGTAGTTTGGGCCCCCCCCTTTTGCGATGCAAAAGTTATAAAAAAGTGATATCATGCTTTTATCCTTCTTTTTTATACCAAGCCTCAGTATGAGCTTCGTATAATTTTAACACCCACCATTCTTTCAGAGTCTCACTTTTAACTTCTTTCAGGGTGAAAACCCTAAGAAACCAGGGAGTCCCCACAATGTTCGTCTATATTCAATTGCATCCACCAGATATGGGGACTCTTTTGATGGGAAAACGGCCAGCTTGTGTGTCAGACGAGCTGTCTACTATGATCCTGAGACAGGAAAAGAAGACCCATCCAAAAATGGTGTTTGCAGTAACTTCCTATGCAATGCGAAATCTGGTGACAAAGTGAAGATCACAGGTGAAATCCAAATAGTCCTTTTACAGATGTTATTCAAAGAAGACTTTGCATGCCAACACTACTCGTCTTCCATACATTGCATTCTCAATTTGTCATCTCTGATCACATCATTTGCATTTTGGCTTAATGAGTAGGTTTTTCCAACATTTCAATAGAGGGACAAAGAAATGATCTTTGAGGCAGCATACTGTTAAAAGTGGTCTTGTCAGCAGGAAATTATATTGTCCAGTTGACCATATAGGTTGTACAGCATAACAGATTGAAGATATTTGCCTTTTCCTTGTGTGCTTCAAATTGCCCGCTGATATGCATACTTTTTCTCCTAAGAGTGCATCAGTGCTTTGTCCGTCACTATCTCTAGAATCTTTTACCTTGACTATCTGATCATATGATGAATCCTTAAATGCCTATTTTGTACAACTAATTAATGATTTCCTTAATATTATTAACAAAGGAAGTAAATTTTGCCTTCCGTTAGTCTGTTGTATGCCCCTTCTAGATTTGGATTTGGCGTTACTAACCCCCCTTTTAGTTTCAAACTTCCCAGTAAAGAACTTCTATACTCCATGGTCTTCCATCTTCCTACACTGTCACCTTTTTCCTCTAAATTCCAACTACGCGTTTCTAATTTCTAAATAAGATACCCTGCTGAGCATTAAGTGTGGTGATGCTTTGCAATTAAACAGGATATTTCATGTGGCTCTTAGATTCTTATAATTTGTTGGTGGGTTGCATATTTATTGGTGAAACACTCCGAGATTCAATTTTCTTCTTCATTGATCGCCCTTTGGATGTTTTCACAGGTCCTTCTGGTAAGATAATGCTTCTACCTGAAAATAATCCTAATGCCACACACATCATGATTGGAACTGGAACTGGTGTGGCTCCCTTCAGAGGCTACCTTCGTCGTATGTTCATGGAGTCAGTTCCAATGAAGTTTAATGGCCTTGCTTGGCTTTTCCTTGGGGTTGCAAACACTGACAGCCTTCTATACGACGATGAGTTCACCAAGTATCTCAATGACTACCCAGGCAATTTCAGATATGACCGTGCTCTTAGCCGAGAACAAAAGAACAATAAAGGGGGGAAGATGTATGTTCAGGATAAAATTGAGGAATACAGCGATGAGATCTTCAAACTTCTGGATGAAGGGGCCCACATCTATTTCTGCGGGTTGAAGGGTATGATGCCTGGCATCCAGGATACCCTGAAGAGAGTTGCTGAAGAGAGAGGTGAGAGCTGGGAGCAGAAGCTTTCACAACTCAAAAAGAACAAGCAATGGCATGTTGAAGTCTACTAAATAGGAAATGTTAATTGTTGCATTTGTTTGTGATTGTTGATTGTTGTCAACTGAACTTAGCAAGCAGTTTAGATGACACATTGTATTGCTAGTTGACATACAAATTGTTCATGTTGCATGGGAAATGAAATAATAACTGTTGCTGCTTGAGGCAGTTTACCTTGCATCGTCTGTATTGGGTTTTGATGGCGTTTTCGTCGGGAGAGCTGCTCTATTGCACTTGAAATTGGTATGAGTTGCATGTTTTCTTCCAATGTTGGTGTTAATAGTTGAAATGTTACTGGCTTATGTTATCCTCAGAAATGTGGATATGCATTTGGAAAAAGTTGAAATGTGAAGTTTTGAGGTACCGGATTCTAGTTAACTTCGGACATATTAGATCATTACTTCACTCTTTAGAGCTTGTTTGGCCAAGACTAGGGTGTGTTCACGGTTTGGATAAAAATTTATCCAAACTGAAAAATCAAACCAAATTGATTTTATTTGGATTTGATTTTAAATTTTTAAAAACCAATAGTATTTGGTTTGGTTATGATTTTGTTTGAAAAAATGGAAGAAATAATCAAATCGAACCGATAAATTATATTCATATATTTTATTATTATACATACATAATATATTGTTTTTATAAACAATTTTAAAGATCTTGTAGATGTTTTCATCAAAATTTATTTATAATTTACTTATGAAAACAATAGTGTCTAAGGTGAGAACATTTATTTTACAGGTTTCATATATATGAGTGTCTCAATTCTCTGTGTGATTGATTGTCTCTTCCTTCTAGACCAAAATAGTGAATTTTGAAGCTTTATTCATTGTAATTCAAAGTTCTGTAAAGTCAGTCATTCTAACTATTTTTCGTTTTGAATGAATTGTTGTCACTTTTTTCACGTTTTGAATTAATTATTTCTTTTATTTTTGTGTATGGTTAATAACCGAATAACCAAAACAAACCAAACTGAAACTGATAACAACCAAATCGGTAAATGTGATTATATTTGGTTTGGTTTGATTTTGATAATTCTAAAACGGATTCAGTTGGTTTGATTTTGAGTTTGACCAATAACCGACCCATGAACACCCCTAGGCCATGTTATCGAGAAGTCTAAATATTAATTAAGAGTGGAACTCTTATAGACTTATAGTTAAGATTGAGTGTTTAAATTCTTAAAGCTATTTAACTAAGTTATTCTATAAAAAAAATTCAATCAATTGAATTTTATTTTACTTTATTAAAAATTGTTTACTAAAAAAAATTATACTCCACTATTTAATTTTATAAGACAAAATAATTTTAAAGCAACTTATAAAGATGACTATTTATAGGGATATTGAGGTTCAGTAGCTATAAATATGTTATTTACTAAAAATGACTACACTTTATGACAACTTGTCGCTGTATGTTTGTATAATTTTTTTTTATTTTTTTTTGTATTATTATTATTATTATTATTTATATAGGGATACAACGTATTTACAGTGCACTAAATAAGGTATAATCTGTTATCATAATTGACAGCCTTTTATTATGTCCCTAAATCACTCAAATATCTATTGTTAAATTACCAACCAATAATTACATATTGAATGCATATCCCGATTCATTCACATAATACAATAAGTTGTATTTATATTCCTATATACAATATATTCACAAAATACTAATTATAAAGGTATTCATAAAAAAAATTCCTCAGATTCAGAGTAAACAGTTAAGGTTTTCATAAAAATTTATTTTGTTAAGTTGATTTATTATATCTAAGGAAATTATTGTATTTGTGAATAAATCTTTATGTATTTCAATGTGAAATAGGTGAACTACATGGCAAGCATACCAATATGGATTTGTTGGAGGCATTATAGCTCCTAAATTGATGGATCATAAGGAAACACACTCCCAATAATATCATGGTCGACATGAAATTGGACTTGGGTGTTGATATTAACTACCAGTTGGCATGACGAGCAACAGAAATGGCATTGGAATCAATAATTGTCACGACCCAGACCGTCGTGATTGACATCCACACTAACCCTCCGGTGGGAGAACCGATACTACAACTCAACTAAGCAACTTAACCAAAAATTATGCATTTAAAGATACAGAAGCAGGTTTAAATGACCTAAGAAATACGGAGTTCCCATAAACTCCGAAAGTTTAATAAACGACTAACAACCATTGCGGAAAAACCACCCCTAGAACTTGAAAGTCATTGTACCAAAACATCTAAAGTGCAACAAGTCTAAGAAAAAGGGGTACAACCCCAACTAACATAAGAAATAATTAGATAGTCTAAGTCCGAAGGAAATTGACTAAACAATAAGGACGCCATGGCAGCCTGAAAGAACTGTCTCACCCTTGAAATCTAGTCTCGATCACTGATCTCCTAGCTGAGGTCTATCAATAGCCGCCTGAAGATGCCTTGTACTCAACAAAGAACGAGCAAGTGCAGTATTAGTACACAACCACAGTGTACTGGTAAAATCTCGTGGCTATTCCACTAAGCGAAACATATATAAGCAATCAAAACATAGTAAACATGACATATACATAATAGATATACACATTGATTATCATTCCAGGAGCAATGTACAGTTCCACAGTCTCAATACAAGTAGATATAACAATTCAATGGTCCTCTCATGCAATCCATACCCAAACTGTTAGTGTGCCCGAACGTGACACCCGATCCCAATTAGTGTGCCGGACGTGACACTCGATCCCATATGTGCGTCGTAACGTGGCACCCGATCCAAGTTAGTGTGTCGGAACGTGATACCCGATCCAATATATGCGCCGCAACGTGATACCCGATCCCAGTTAGTGTGTCAGAACGTGACACCCGGTCCAATCATCATACCACAATCACAATCACAATGTACATTCTCATAATCATACAATCAAGGGTTAATTCATAGCATACGATCGTTCATTCATATTCATTTACAGTAGGTTTGATCAATATGTTTCATTCACATACGTACATGCATTACAATGAAGCAATTACTAGCACATATCACGCAAAACATGAAATCAAACCATCACCTACCTCGAACCCAAGCTTGAATCCTCCTAAGAAACTTGATTCTTCCTTTTCCGGATTCTTTCCGCTTGTTCTAGGTCTACAAACAATTAATATACGCAAGAATCAATAAATAAAGGTCTAATTATTCGAATTATAACAAACTCAATAACCCAAGACCAACCCATGATCCCAATACCCAATTTAGGGCTTTTTCCACCATTAACTTTAGATCAAAACCTTCTCCCAATGATAATTACCCATGAATCTAAGTTCTACGGATCGAAAAATGGATTAGGGGAGTAAAATTCTTACCTTTAGTGCTAGAAGAAGTGGAAAACCTTCAAGAAATAGCCTTCGGTCGTCTCTTAGTTCTCAAGAACGAAACTTGTAGAAAAATAACATTTTTGGGGTTTAATCCCGACTTAAGTCGCGACTGGCCCGTTACAGCGGACCTCGTGCCACCACAGCGGCCCCGCCCTGGCAGGATAAATACCGCCCTGGCGGCTTGCGCGGATACAGAACATTGAAATTAGAGTTTCAAACCTCCATTTCACAACACACCTTCAACCCATGAGATTCAAAAACTATATGTTCACGCTAAGATCAGTTTCGGGAGTTCTACTCACCCAAATTCAATTTCGTAAAGTCGTACGGGTTCCTTAACATTTTAGTTATCTACTCAAGTGATCAAAATCATAATTAGAGCTCTCATTCATTACCAGATTTCCCTAGACCTCACATGACTCAGATTTCGTCCACATCTAGACTAGGCTAGCAATTTCCAAGTTACTACTCAAAAGTTTTTTGGCTCGAATTCTTTCCCCATTGGATTTTTCCTAACAATGAAATCAGGTCTTTAAAATAGATACTAATTTACCCATCACTCGTCCCCGAGTGATCAACTAGGAAAGACTGGCTAAAGTAAGTGTAGAGTAGTATCTGAATCGTCGAATAGCTGGGGATACTTGTCTCGCATGTCCTTTTCGGTTTCTCAAGTAGCTTTCTCAATCAGACGATGCTTCAATTGAACTTTCACGGACTTATCTCCTTGGCCCTCAACTTCTGGACATCGCGATCAAGAATTGCAACCGGTTCTTCCTTATACTGAAGGTCTTTGTTTAACAAAACTGAATCCCACTTTATGATGTAATCTCCATCCTCCAAACCAACCAATTGAATACCTACACATCCTCTCATACAATGCCTCAATGAAGTCATCTCAATACTCGAGTGATAATTATTGTTGTATGTGAACTTAACTAACAACAAAAGCGACTCCCAATAACCACCAAAGTCGATCGTACACACGTCTGCAACATGTTATCAAGGACCTTGACACAATCACCATAACGAATCTTTTCTCACATAAGCATGATAAAATTCTAAATTAATACTCGCTACAATTAGAGGTGAACCTGAACCAACCAACACACTCATAATACCCAAACCATCATAGTTTTTATCAACATCTCCATCTCACAACATAAGTTCCCATGAGCTTAAGTTATAAAAAATTGATCTTTAGACATTAGATACTCATCGAGGGATATGTCCAAGCATATAAACCTTTTAACAACACTATCAAAATGCTAGATTTAGTAATTGTGATTGTAGATTACCCTTAAGAACAGTGGAATTGGACCCAATGATCCCCACATTCAATCAGACATAATCGATACATGACCTCGACGACTAGATGAATATTAAGATTGTCAGACAGCCATAAATACGCATGGTAGCTCTTCTATAAATTTTCATAAGCAATGTGGTACATGTAGAACCACTGAAATATTTTAACAACTCCAGGACAACACCAAATATGTCATCTGAAATAACCAAATCTTCCAATCATCCGACTCAACCAAGAGAGCATCGCAGGATTGGTACCCCTGATCCACCACTAGGGATCTATCCATAAAAGTGAAAACACATGTGAGCATAGATAGTGAAACATACTCACCGCCATGTGCAAAATGAAATAGATGGTCACATAAGAATTTTACGGAATAACACTAAAGGTTTTCCTCTGAAGAGTCGATACCAATCATTTCCATTGAGTTAACTCCACATACTCTTCACATCATTCCACTGAAGTCCACACTCTCAATACTAACAACTATCATGAACACTCCGACCATTTACCTTACTCTAAACCAACACTTTGAAATGAAAACCTTTCTTAGGTACTTTAACAATCAAAAGTAATAAACTTTACGACTCAAACCAGGTGTAAGTCCTTTCACATGCTCAATACATGATACAATTGATCATTTCTCACCTTACAAATTCGTACCTTGACAAAATATATCACCACGAATGTAGACTAAGAATGAAAAATTGGAATTGTAAATTCAACCGTATAACACAATCCCCCTATCTATCAACATTAGCTTATACCTTGAAGATTTTTATTAATTCATGGATCTTCACTTATCATTGATCGCCTCTCCATCGATCTTACAATATCTTTTGCTAAAAATTCAATCGTACTCATTACTAAACTCAAGCAAAAACAAAAGCACTTATCATCACACTCAAGCTAATGTATGTACACTCATTTCTCAAGTCTTTTCCAATAGTTTTTAACCAATCTGATAGACCCGTGACACTATTACCATTGCCACCGCAAAATGAATGAAATCACGCATCTCTATACCCAATTATCTATCCCTCTGAAGATACCTCTTTAGCCTTTGCAATCCAATAAAATATTCTTGCTCTCGCCTCTCTCTAAAGGTTGTACCACATCCTGTTATTTTTTCTTCATTATGACTCTAGCTCTTTTAAATTCTATTCGAGTGGTGTCCCACCATCTCTTAAAACTTTCCATACAACCACGTTACTCACCAAATATTAGAAAACCACAATCTTAGATACTCGCAAGTCGTAATTACTATACAAAATTCGCTCAACCAACAATCTTATTATATAGTTGCATCCCATCACAACCATCACGAACACTTATTACCATTATGCTCAGTTATCCCTGGCTATTACTACGAAGCTAACATTTTCATCGACATGACACCTCAAACTCAGGTATACTCATCAAATTCAAAAGGACTAACCCAATTTTATACGCCCTTTCTTACTAAGATCTTCAATTTCCTTCACCCAAGTATACTCAATGGGAATTTCTTTATCTATAAGTTTGTCATTCCGGTATCAATCCACTCCTTTATGGCTTAAGATAAAATTACCAGTCCTCATACTACCCTCCTTCTTTACAAATAAGACAGGAGCACCCAACGGGGAAACACTAGGACGGATAAAACCTTTATCAAGAAGCTCCTGAATTTGAGCTTTAAGCTCTCTCAATTATGCCAGAGCCATGCGATAAGGAAGAATGGAGATGGGACGAGTGTCAGGTTCCAAGTCAATGCAGAAATATATATCTATATCCGGAAGCATATCAGGCAAATCGGTAGGAAACACTTCCTTGAATTCAGACACTACAGAAATAGACTCAATAGAGGGAGGCTCAGCATCAACCGCCCGAATATGAGCCAAATATGCCAAACACCCCTGCCCTACCAGTTTCCTAACCCGCACGAAAGATATGACCTTAGCTGGCTTAGGCTTGTACACCTCCTACCCACTCTAACATTTTCCTACCCGGGATCTCTAGAGCCACAGACTTAGCATTATAATTAAGCACAACATAATAGGGGGACAACCAAGTCATCCCTAAGATTATACCGAAGTCAGTCATATCCAAAATAGCCAAATCAGCCCAAGTCTAAAAACCCATAAACAGAACAGGACAAGCACGATATACCTGGGTGACTATGACTGACTCTCCAATTGGGGTAGAAACATGGATGGGGGCATCAAGCACCTCACAAACCGCATCAAATCCAAGGAAAACTAAACTGACGCATATGAATAAGTAGAACCCGGATCAAACAAAACAGTAGCCATTCAGTCACAGACAAGAATAGCACTTGTGATCATTGCATCAGACACCTCAACCTCGGTCTTTCCCAGAAAGGCATAAAAGTGAGCCTTGTCATCTTGACGGGCAACCTCCTTGCCTGACGGAACTGCTCCCCTACCTGCATTACCATTTCCCTAGCCTACACGGCCTCGCTGATTTCTTCTTCATATGCTCAGGTTCTCCACAATTGTAACACACTTAATAACTTAACCAAGTAGGCATCGATGTTATTGTAGTAGTCGTATCAAGACCCTCTTTCATATACATTCAATCTAGGAAATCGCAGTAGAGATTCTAACCTCAATGGTCTCAACATAAATTTATCATTTACTAAGAAACCCATACATGTTATGACAACAATACTAAATGCATTTTCCAAAGTAATGGTGTTCATTATCTAGTCGTCCCTTACAAAACTTCTTGAATGTTGTCACCTATAAGCTTGAAACTGCAACTCTGACCTTAATCCCTTCACAAGCAACGAATTTGCTCTTTTAGACTGTAGCAAAGTGGAGTACCATATTTGGATAAAACACAAACTTTTTCCTTAAAAGGCTGCAATAAATATATTATGTTGCTCTATATTCAGGAACTCGTCTCTCCTCCTATCCCTCAAAGTTCAGGGTATATACGTCTCCATTCATAAAGCTATAAAATGTTTCCCAAGTTATGAGTAGTGCATTTACTAATCGGCACTCAACATAGGACCACCACCACATTTTGGTGTCTCCCTTGAACTGATATATCATAAACTCAACATCAAATCACTCTACCTTATCCATCTTATAAATAAGCTCATGACAATCAACAAGAAAATCATAAGCATTCTTAGATTCAGTACCCACGAAGAATGAAGGTTTCAACCTTAAGAACACAATGAAAACCTCATGTTTGTCTCTAGTCATTGCATGCCCACAGTGAGTCATGGAAACATACCTATTTCCAAGGACACATTTTCTATTGCTGGTGTTGTTGTTTTCACTTTTACAACTCAATTACTAACCAGACGCGAAAGAGAGTGAAGAAATCCACATACCAATTTGTATCACCTAGATACTAATTGGATTCAAGTCATAGCATGAAAGGAGTAGAAAGAAATGATTTTTTTCTAAAGTCCTATGGCTCTGGAAGAAAAGTACAGACGACTCTGTACCGTTCCGCAAGACTCTACTAAACTCATTTTGGTACAATGAGATCACCGAACCTAGGGCTCTGATACCAACTTTGTAACGACCCAGACCGTCGTGATTGTCACCCACACTAACCCTCCAGTGGGAGAACCGATACTACAACCCAACTAAGCAACTTAACCAAAAATTATGCATTTAAAGATACGGAAGCAGGTTTAAATGACCTAAGAAATACGGAGTTCCCATAAACTCTGAAAGTTTAATAAACGACTAAAAACTATTATGGAAAAACCACCCATAGAACCTGAAAGTCATTGTAACAAAACATCTAGAGTGCAACCAGTCTAAGAAAAAGGGGTACATCCCCCAACTAACATAAGAAATAAATAAATAGTCTAAGTCCGAAGAAAATGGACTAAACAATAGAAGGACTCCATGGCATCCTGAAAAAACTGGCTCACCCTTGAAATACGCTCTCGATCACTGATCTCCTAGCTGAGGTAGAGAGCATGTACACAACAAAGAACGAGCAAGTGTACTATCAGTACACAACCACAGTGTACTAATAGGATCACGCGACTATTCCAGTAAGCGAAACATATATAAGTAGTCACAACATGGTAAACATGACATGTACAAAATAGATATACACATTGATTATCATTTCAGGAGCAAAGTACAATTCCACATTCTAAATACAAGTAGATATAACAATCCAATGGTCCTCTCATGGAACTCATACCCAAACTATTAGTGTGTCGGAACGCGACACCCGATCTCAATTTGTGTGCCGGACGTGACACCCGATCCCATATGTGCACCGGAACGTGGCACCCGATCCAAGTTAGTGTGACGGAATGTGACACCCGATCCAATATATGCGCCGAAACGTGGCACCCGATCCTAGTTAGTGTGTCGAAACGTGACACTCGGTCCAATCATCATACCACAATCACAATCACAATGTACATTTTCATAATCATACAATCAAGTGTTGATTCATGGCATACAATCGTTCATTCATACTCATTTACATTAGGTTTGATTGATATGCTTCATTAAAATACATACATGCATTACAATGACACGCAAAACATGAAATCAAACCATCACCTACCTCGAACCCAAGCTTGAATCCTCCTAAGAAACTTGATTCTTTCTTTTCTGGATTCTTTCGCTTGTTCTAGGTCTACAAACAATCAACATACACAAGGATCAATAAATTAAGGTCTAATTATCCAGATTATAACAAACTCAAAAACCCAAGACCAACCCATGATCCCAATACCCAATTTAGGGTTTTTTTTCACCATTAGCTTCAGATCAAAACCTTCCCCCCAATAATAATTACCCAAGAATCTAAGATCTATGGATCGAAAAATGGATTAGGGGAGTAAAATTCTTACCTTTAGTGCTAGAAGAGGTGGAAAACCTTTAAGAAATAGCCATGGGTCGTCTCTTAGCTCTTAAGAACGAAACTTGCAGAAAAATAATGTTTTTGGGGTTTAATCCCGAATTAAGTCGCGACTGGCCCGCTACAGCGGACCCCGTTCCGCCACAGCGGCCCTGCCCTGGAGGGAAACATCCCGCCTTGGCGGCTTGCGCGGAGACAGAACGACGGAATTAGAGTTTCAAACCCTCATTTCACAACACACCTTCAACCCATGACATTCAAAAACTACCCATTCATGCTAAGATCAATTTCGAAAGCTGTACTCACCCGAATTTAATTCTGTAAAGTCGTACGGGTTCCTTAACGTCTTAGTTATCTACTCATGTGATCAAAATCATAATTAAAGCTCTCATTCATTACCAGATTTCTCTAGATCTCACATGACTCAGATTTCGTCCTCATTTGGACAAGACTAGGAATTTCCAAGTTACTACTCAAAAGTTTTTTGGCCCAAATTATTTCCCCATTGACTTTTTCCTAACGATGGAATCAGGTCGTTACAATAATGGAGCAACTCGCTCCCTCTAAAAAAAAATTGTCCGGATACTTATATACATTTGATCAAAAAGAAATTCATGTCTTTTTCCCACTGTATTTTTGCTTATGTTTTTTTAGTTTTTTATTTATACACTGATACAATTGTAATTATGATAACTAAATAAGGAAAATGTATTTCTTGTGTAATTAGCATATGAATACTTTGAATTCAAATTGGGTATCTCTATTATAAATTTAAAGCATTAATATATCAAGGATACAAGTATTTATAAATACTTAATGTATTAATACATCAAACAAGGTGAAGTACAACAATTTAACATATGAAAACGATAATATACACTATTATTAAACAAAAAATGAATACATCAAAATAGTATACATACGAATACATACACCATTGTTAAATAAGAAAAATGGTAAACAATAGAATGTGTAGTGTGTAACTATTTGGCTGTATAAAAAATTGAAAAAGCCAACAAATGTTAATCTCTTTTTGGACAAGTTTTTCATGTAGTACCTGAGGCTTGGTGTTGACTTAAATATTTATTTATAAAACTATAGTATTAATGTATCCAACTATACGTGTATTGCCTAATCAACCTTTCAAATTTGATAGATTACTTGTGTATCCAGATATACTTGTGTTCACAAATCACAATTTCAACTTGTGTTAATATTCCAATACAAGTATCTATGTGTATAAGCATTCTACTATATACAAATTTGACAAACAACAAAATTATCTCTCTACACTCTCTGCTAACATTAGTAACCTAACGACTGTAGTGAACTGTGGGTATCCCCCACACTCCATCTCATAGAGCCGTCAGGGGGTCTCCCACCAACGCGTCGGGACAAAGAGATTGCTCCAGCAGTAGAGGCAAAATTCTTTGTTGATCGAATTTCTCGAAAAAAACTCTTATGCTACCTCATTGACAACACCATTAACATGTAACAAACTGCAATTTCACCATGAAAAAAAAAGTGTAAAACCAATATAATTTTCATGAAAAACAAACTATTCAATCGAAACCCTATAAAAATAGATGAAAATATAGATGTGTACAAATATAATTTACATAAAAACGAGAAAAAAATCGATTAAAAAATACCTAATGAATTCAAATGATGAAAATCTCTCCTAGTATCATGTAAAAGGATCTTGAATTGGAAGGAATTTGAAGGGGAAAATACAAAAAAAAAAGAAGTGATAATAGGGATATTGATGAAATAAATAGTATTGATGAGGACATAATTAATTATGAGTGTAATAATAACTTTCCTATTTAATACTTATTTAAGTAATCCACGACCCCTTAAAGTTGTCCGCATATTTCATTTTGACACTTTAACTAGGACTATTACCTATTGAACACTTAAATTGTTCAAAAAATGTACCTATTAAACACAAAATTCTGATATGGCAAAAGAAGTGTTTTTCACTTCCTTTAGGCGCGTGAAATTTTTTGGAATACTGTTTTATTTTTATTTTTTCCAAAAAAAACTTACACTTTTTATTCTTTAATTGACACTTGGCATTTAAATAAATTAAAATAATTTTTTATATTTTTCAAAAATAATAATTCTTAATCCAAAAAAGAAAGAGCACCCCTAATCCTCTTCAAGTCATCTTCTTTCCCAAATTTAAATTTTCAAAGACAACTAAAGAATCTCCATTTTTTTTATTTTTCTTTTTGTTTTCTATTTCTCTTCAATATCCATTAAAATAAAAATAAAAACTGAATCAAGTAACTGAATTTGCAAGAAAAATAACGGAAGCAGATTTTTGAACATTGGGATGAAAAAAGTAAGTCGATGTTCCATCTCCATTTCCGGTCACCTTCGAATAAATATCACCGTTCAAATTAAATTGTAAACCCACTAAACTTATCAAAACCAATATCAAATAATTCTATAAAATTAATTTAGGTCCTCTTGATATCTCCTTGCAATCGATTTCAAGATGATTAACCATTGGCAAACTTTCTTTCCTCATCACTCTTGTATCAACTCTTCGAATATCTTTCTCTCTCACGTATTAAGAATAAAAAATATTTTTAAAAAAAAAACTGCATCTGCAAGTAATTTGCAGTGAAGTTGGTTTTTGTGGTTTGAGAAAAAAAAAATTGCTGAGAAGAAGATGAAGAAGAAAGGGGGTTGAGTAAAATGTGTTGTCATTTCATTTATGTTTTTATTAAAAAATAGATATCAAATTTATTTGAAATAATTTTCATTCTCTTAACATAAAAAAAATATTCTATAGTTGGGGTCAAGTGACACATGTCATTTTTTAATTAGTCATTTTTGCCACATCATAGCAAGTGTATCACACACACTTTACTTTTTTTTTTTACTGATTATCAAAAAAGGTCTAATAGGAACAGGTTTTGGATAGATAAAAGTGTTCAATAGGTACTAGTTCTAGTTGAAGTGTCTAAGTGAATTATGCGCACAACTTTCAGGGGGCGCAAATGACTTAAGCCTATATCAAAAAAAATTGATTATTTGTACATAATTAACTTTGCTATTTATTGTGTGGTTACGTCCATATAACAGAAAAAAACAAATTGAAGCTAGCTATTTATTTTAAATGTATATTGATGTTTGCCATATCATATAGTTTTTCCTAAATGAGCTTTTATTAGGAGTTTATTTAATTAGATTAACTTTTTTTAGTTATATTTTAAAATTTTAAACTTGCTTACTATTAATTTATACAGTTATTTAATGATCAAAGTAGTAGAAATAAAAATAATAAATTTGTCTTGATTTTTTAAGAGAGATGAATAAAATAATAAAGTGAAAAATCATTAAATGACATAATTTCCCACAATTCAATATTAATTACGGGGAAGCACACATGTTGATAGTGATGTGTATGCTATTCTCTTTTTTTTTTAATTTAATGATTTGTGTACGAAGAAGAAGTAATGTATTTGTTTACAAATTTTATCAAAATAAAAAAAAAGTATGAATGTCAAAACGGCAAACATCGGTAGTCTTTCCTCGTGGACGTTTGACTATAACGGATGGGAATCATTTAAATACAATTTTCTTTTTTTTTATATGCGTACTTGAAATTCACTATGTACAAATTAATGATGATTACCATTTATATTTTAACATTTTATTTTATACATGATATATTTCTTATAATTATTGCAAAATATCATTGTTGTTATTGGTAAAATGGTGTTATAAAAAAGTAAAATATAACTTAAAAAACAATTCTTAAGAAATTTAGACTGTTATAATGAAATGTTATTATAACGGATGACAATTATAGAAAAGTTGATTGTATATGTGTGTTTGTGGTTTATGTATAATTTTTTTGGCAAAACAACAAAATTTCACTAGTTTAGGGACTAATTACATGTTTTTCGTGAGTTTTCAATCTTATAATTCTTAATATATTTCTTCTCTAGCGTGTCCATATATATGTATCTTAGATATATGCTAAGCAGATACATAAAATTGTGTGTATCTAAATATGGAATGTAACTGAAATGCATCAATTTAGAAGCAAATCAAGCCTTCTTTCTTGAATTTTTGAATTTCTTCCCAAAAAATTCAAAAAATTTAAATTTCTTCCCATTTTTTTTAGCATCAAAAATATTTTTCCATAAATACATATAATCATAACTCAAATACATGTACACTTTAACATTCGTTGATATGTCTAATCTCACTGAGTTCACTCGGTGACTCGCCGAATGTCTGTTAAATCGCCCTTTCTTAGCCCAAATTCTAGAAAATATTATGTAACTTTCGACGAGCTACTTTTAGTTTGTTGAAGGTGTTGACGACTCGCCGAAAGTCCCTGTACCTCACCGACTTGTGCTAATATCTGAGTAATTTTGTACTGGAACTTTCGGCGAGCTCGATCTAGCTCGCCGAATATGTTCGGCGACTCGTCGAACTAGTCGACGAGTTTTCTTGCAAGTTTTTATACTTTGATATTTTTTTAACTATTTCTCACATATTGGTTTATTCTATGTTGTTTTGCAGGTATGGTCAGACCCAAGGTGCCAGGAAGAAATCAACCAGCCGGAAGCGAGCACGGGGCATAGTTATCAATGAGGGTGATTCCCCCTCGCGAGCCACACAAGCTAAACTTCCTCCGACTAGGGGGGAAGAACACAGGAAAAGGCAAGGGGGCCGTAGAGCCAAGTCCGGCTGAGGAGATCTCTGACAACATGGGCATCTATGACACCCACCTCACCACATCAGAGTCTGACAGTGAGATCAACTCGGGGTCTAGATCGCCAGTCCCCATTTTTTAGCCAGAGGATGATCAGACTTTGCAGAGGAGGAGACCTGAGATGCGCTCTAAGGCACTGCATGATCCAATCAGGATATTGGTGGCTCCTACACCTCATCCACCTCCAGCACAGACAGTAGAGTAGGTACCTTCAGTTCCCTTAGTACAGGCACCCCCTTCTCAGTCATTGAACAAATTAAAAGTTGTTGGGTTGAGGACTATCTTGGAGGAGAAAAGGATGTCTACAAACGGAATGGTGGACAGGTACCCTGAAGTGTAGAACACCATCAAGTTCCACAAGTTTGCAATCTTTACACGGCCCCGAGGCGCATATTTACCTTCCTGGGTCCCTGAGTTTTATGTTGCGTATGAGAAGTTGGTGCCCAAGGGGAAGAAGAAGGCAAGCTCATTCACACTGGTTGATCATGTGATGTTGCGTGGTAGAAAGGTGAAATGTAGTAGAACCAACATCAATAAGGTACTAGGGTGCACGATGAATGTGATTCACTTCTTGGTGGATCAAATAGAGAAGAAAGATTTGAATGTGGCTGCCCGGTATTGGTTCAAATTTCTTAGCAGCACCTTGATGCCTTCACAAAATGAGTCTATACTCTGGCATCCGAAGGCTGCTTTGTTGGGATACATCATTGACCGAGATAGACTAAATCTCGGGTTGATTATCGAGCAGGAGATGGCCATGAAGGCCAAGTAGAGTCAGACCTCACTCTCATTCTCAGTGTTGATTACGAAGTTGTGTCGGCATGCCCTAGTGCCATTGGTAGAGAAGACGGATGTGGAAGTGACTCCCACTTCCTCTACTGACATCCAGAAGATTGAGGCTTACACTAGAGACGAAGCCGAGAGGAGGAGAGTTGCACCGGTGTACATTTCTCCGGTGATTGATGTGGAGATGCTACAGGCAGATACAGCCTCTCTTACTCAAGCCGGTAGCCTTTAGGTACCCTGGGACTTCTACTTCTGGTCCTTCTAGTTCTGTTCCTGCTACTACTTCCACTGTTGTTGTTGTTCCTCGGCCCCCATTGACCCAGGCTATGATGTTCAAGATGGTCCATCTGGCCCAATCTACTGATGTGTGTGCCTCTCGGGTAGAGGTTGTCTTTCTTGGGATGACTGAGAGGGTCATTGTTGTCGCCTTAGCTCTTATCTGGGCTGAGTTGAAAGAGCATCGGGGAGCTAATCATTGCGCATATCTTAGCATCAGATGCCCTCACGGTGAGAGTGGAGGTATGTGAGCAGAGTAGGATTAAATCTAATGATGTGATGGCCTTGAGAGCCGATATTACTGGTTTGAGACGTGATGTGGATGAGCTGAAATCCATTGATTTTTCTATGTTCTTCGGCACAGTGGACCTTCTCAAGGTCCCAAGTATAGAGTTGCCAGTCATTTCTGAGATCCCTCCGACAACTACGACCGGAGATGTTATTATGGCTTATGAGGATGTCGAGTCGGATGCTCCCGAGAATGATGAGTAGAAGATTGGTACACGCGATGCAGCAGTGTATGATGACCTTAAAGACTTAGAGTGAAAGATGGTTCAGACAACTGTGGAGGCCTCTATTCGGGATACATCTATGGTGGGTTCCATTGGAGTGAAGGATGGAGATGAGCCGGACATTGATACCCCGATTGAGGGAGTCACGGATATGCAGAGTTCACCTCAGGCTTAGCCTGACAGGGGATCTTGACTCTCTTTCAACTTTATTTCTAGACTTTTTATTTGTTTTACATTAAGGACAATTGTTAGTGTTGTTTGGCGGGGTGAGGTATCTTCATACCTACCTCCTTTGGGTTGTTTTGTGAATGTTTGAGTCTTGATAGCTTGTTATGCTTACTTTGTGTGATTATGGCTTTTGGATTTTAATGTGAATGGTGGTTTTGATCCAAATTGGTTTTTAACGTAAATGTTGGTTTTTTATCCAAATTTAAAATTTCACCTCTTGATGTTTGTGGATGTGGTTGTTCTCTTGCATATTCGAGTATCGGTTGTGATCAATACCGATGACTTGAATAGTGCTCTTGATTGAACGATATGTTTGTGCAATTCCAATGAGGCAAATTTTGAGTTACATAAGTCATGTGTGAACTCTTAGCATCTTATTGTGACTGGCCGGTTGTTGAAATGAATCATGTTATGATTGTTGTACGCGAGCTAAAATTGTAGAATCTTGATTGATAATTGTATTGAATGTCATATGTGGTGAGATTGTTTGGAAATGTGTGCTTGGTAATACCTAGAATTTGCCACGTTGGTCCAATCGGTTAATGTAAGCGAATGATAGAGATGATCTTAGGCACAATTTGTGGAGAGTGAACCAAATTGCTAGTATACCTCTTTGTGACCACCTTGTGAGAGTGTGAACCTAGCTTGGCACCATTTGAGCCTAACCTTTTCTTTGGATGAAACATGAACAACTTTGACCTCTTTGTCCCATCACCTATAATCTTCATGAAGCATTGGTCCATTTGAATAGCCAAGTTAGGCCAAAACTCTAAGTTGGGGGTGTGGTTAAAAAGGAGGAAAGTCAAGAAGTTTGTAAAAAAAATTCCCTTGATGGATTATATTGAAAAAGATGGAATTCCTCCATATAAAAAAAGAGAGAGAAAATAAAAGCAAAAGAAGAAAAAAGATTGAAAAAGAAAGAGAATGTTGCAATAAAGTTTGTGCAATGGGTAAAAGAAATGGGGTGTCCAATAAAGCATGCTTAAAAGAACATAGGGTGGATTGTGAAAATCAAAAAGAGTAAAGAAAAGGAGAAAAAGTGAAATGCAGGTCATGATTCATGAAGGTATAAGTCACTAAGCCAAAATGATCATTCAATTACCCTCAGCCCAGATGTTGAATGGAAAATAGGGGCAAGCCTATGGGTAGAATCATGCACGTGTTTATCTTTGAGAGTGTGAGAGTTTCTTTTGATTCCTAAATTCTAAAATTTTGATGAGCTTTGTGTGAATATGGAATCATTTTTTATGTGAGGGCATTCAAATACTTTTGTTGAGCTTGAATTTACATTTGAAGCAAGCATTGTGAGCTTGAATTCTATTTGATGATGGCTAATCACAGTTTGAAACGTGTAGTGCACAATTGAACATTGCATGGGTAGATTGAACCTTATGTGCATTCATGTTGAGTCTTGAGTAGCACTATTTGTAGACCTCCTTGTTGAACTGGTTGATCTTGTGTTTTACTTGAGGACAAGTAAAAGTTTAAGTTGGGGGTGTTGATGAGTCGGGGATTTTGACTCATTTAGAGCTTAATATTTAGATTTTTAGTGTCTTCAATGCCTATTTTATGCTCTAAACTGATGTGAAAGTGCTAATTTCCATCAATGAAGGCAAAAGAGCAAGGCAAGGACATTACCGGGCAAAAAAGAGCGAAAAAATTGAAAAAGTTGAAGACAAGCAAGGCTGATGATTGCCAAAGCCACTCGATGAGTCACCGAGTGGCTCTTCAACTCGCCAAAAGTTGCAGCAGGCCATCCATTGGACAAAGACAACTCGTCCATTGAAAGGGTGAATTGGCGAACCGCCGACTGGATCTGCGAAGAAAGTTCTGATCGCCTAAAGTCACAGAAGGGAAGTGTGGAAAATCCAAGACAAGAAGGCGATGGAAAGGAGCATTTGACGTGTCGGCGAGCTCGACTTTTTCCACCAAATGGCTCCAAAGCCAAAAATCTGGGAACGTATAAATGGAATTTTGAAAAGAAGAAAAGAAGTTCCCTCACATTCTAATCCTAGATATTTTTATCTAAAACACCCTGAACATTGTTTTAGTCTTTTTGAGTAGGAATTTAGGGTTATTTTTTATTTGAAACTGATTTTGAGCATTGTGAAAACTTGCAATTTGTTACCCGAATTGATGAGAACATAGTTGGTAATATTTTCTTACTTTTTATGATGTTTGTCTAAAAAACCCCATCTTGGGGGTGTGATTATGTGATTGAATGTTTAAATTAGCTTATGGGTGTTAGTATTTACTAATTTGATTGTTGATTTGAAGTGGGTTCAATTGATAGTTGAGTTTTTAATTGATAAATTGTAGTTGCAAATACAGTTCTAGTTTAGCATTCTAAAGAGGTTTTAGGATTGAAACTATCAATTGATGATGGTAGTGATTGGGTTATTGTGGATTCAGCTTGAGAAAGTGGGTCTGAATTCAATCCTACTAATTTATCTCGAAGGAGTAGATTAATTGAGATTTTGGGATGTTCATATTTGTTGGCTTTGTCGAGGTTCGAGAGAACTCGCTAGATTAGTAATAGTTGATTGAGAAATAGTTGTTACACTTAAAGCCTAGCCTACCCACTAAGATTCAACGACTTTTAGTAAATAATAATCACCCATACAGCGAAATTGGCATTTAATCGATCACATCCTCAAGGATCCCTCTCGACTTGATTACTCTCGTATTTTCGTAATTGTTAATTGTTCACTCTAATCCCCCTAATTGACATTAATTGTCAAACCCCTTCCATTTACTTTAATTGTTTTAAAAATATCTACTTCTACAAACGATTGGAACACTTATTTCACTTCGTAATTGAATTCTCTATCGTAACACTCCCTGTGGGATCGACCTCAACTCTTAGTTGGGTTTATACTTGATTACGACCACTTACACTTAAAATCGGATGAAGTGTAGTTGAGTGTTCTCAATGTGGGCTCAGGATGTGACAGGTAACTTACAAAATTTCACTAGTTTAGAAGCTAATTACATAAGATCTTACTAAATTTTGGTATGACCACATACGTCCAGGTTCGTCCAATATACGTCCAAATACATGTATCTCGAGATACATAAATTCAAAGTCATGTAATTTGTTCTAGATATATTGTATCCAAACTGGATTCGCATGTATCTGGTATGCATATACAAATATCGTTCGCTTGCCTTCCATCTCGCTCGCCACTCTCCTATGTATCTGGTATATCACATACATGTGAATCACACTAGATACATACGTGTACATATATCTAGTGTGTATCTAATATGATTCACGTGTATATAGGATATATATATATACAAATTTTTTCTTGCATCTTTCTTGTTCTCGCTCACCTGCCTCCTTATTTCGGCGTACCTGGTAGTAAAAAATATGTATTTGACTTGAAATCGGGTATAAAATTATTAGTTAGTGATATAAAATATAATTATTTCAAACTACAGGGAAAATTAGTAAATATGGTAGAAATATTTGTGTAGTTAGATAGTTTCTCCATTTAGTAAATAGAGAAAATTTCATAAATATCAAAGATAATAGACATAATAAGGTTGCGGTCCATAGTTATAGTATTATTTGCTATGGAGGTTGCAGTTTGTATATTTTGTTTGCCAATATACAAACATGGTAAGTATATACAAATTCTTTATTTACATATTAAGAAAAATTTTCAAAATTTCGTTAGTATATTTTGTTTTCCAATATACAAACAGGGTAATTTATTATGAATTTTTCATAACTTATCCAAATCAAATGTATCAACAAATCGTATACAAATAGTTAGGGTAAGCATACACAAATCTGGATTTATACAAGCAGGTCGAATTATCCAAATTTTGGATTTGTACAATCAAGACTGAATTATACAAATTCTGAATTTATACAATTAGGAACCGAATCGCAAAATTTCGTGAAACTGTAGCCACATATTAAAAGTAATCGAAACTATAACTATATTACATAATATACCCTAGATGTTTGTCATTTTGCATAATTCTTCCCAATAAATATGGTATGAATTTATGTTTAATTAGATCATTTTTCCTTAACTTTTTATATATGGGCCTGAAGCATCTTGGGCTAAAATCGGTTATTGTGAGCCTGAAGCATCTTAGGCTAAAATCAGCTATATTTTTCTTCTTTTTTTTCAGTCAGTTATTTATCTTTGATTCTTTGCTTGTTGGTTCAAGAAGTATTATTTGACCGGCAAAAGGCATTTTAATGAAAGTGGAAAAACAGTATACTTACTATTTAGTTAAATATAAAAAAATTATATACTACTTTGTATCAAATATATATATTATGTATATCATACTTTAATATGCAAAAATATTATATATTTGTTGAATGTTATTTTGATAAACGACTATTTATATCAATTCTCATTATTTTATTTGCCTACTTTTATTAGCATAACGATCAAAAGAAATACCACAAATTATACTATTTTAAAAGTAAAAAAAGTAGTACTAAAAAGGAAAATGAAGACATTATTATTTTTGTTTATTTTTCTATACTATACTGGGAAGAACATAGGATTCAACATCCTACTCAATGGAAGAAGTTAAATTGACCATTGTCAATGATTCTTAGTGGATTGTGTTATTCAAAAACATCATGTGCCAATAATATATCAAAAGGAAGGATGATAATATATACCAACAAAAAATTTCAACACAAACACAATTACTTTACTTTTCTGGTAATTGTTTTATTATAATATGTTATCTAATTACCCCAAAAGAGAAAAAAAAATCAATACTTGAATCATTTCAGAGTTTGCCTAAAATTCTTATATGCTTCTTGGATTGTGTCTCCACTAGGGTTTGCATAATCTTTTAAGCCTCTCTCAACCTTATCTAAATTTGGGTTGTTGGCTAATTAATCCTTAATATATGGGATAGGAAATAGGACTTGGTGTGTTTGGTAAGAAAGGAAAATGTTTTTCACGAAAAAATATTTTCCTGACAAATAAGTGTTTTCTTACTTATTTTCTAGTGTTTGGTGAGCAAGAAAAAAATATTGTCCCGAGATCATTAAAGTATAATTTGAGACATACTATGACATCGAATCTGCAAAATACTATAATATGAAAAAATACTATAATCAAAAGGCGGATCCCGAATTGGGGTAGGGATCAAGGTTAGGAGTCAGATCTCAAGTTGAGGTCAGGGTCAAGACTCGTGTTTTGTGTTAGGATCGAGAGTCGAGATAATTATGGGGTTGGTTTCAAGGGTAAGGTCTAGAGTCGGACCTCATAGTAGGACTGATCAGGTTGATGTCAAGGTCGGGTTATGGAGTCAGGTGACGGGTTCAGTGAGGATCAGGTCGCACCACAACCTTTACTTGGAACTCAACTCTCGATTAGAGACCTTTGATATGATCTTGACCCAAGGCTTGATTCCTCATCCTGACCCTCACCCTAGATCTGACTTCGACTTAGACCCGACTTTCAATCCCAACTTGGAACATCAACCTTGACCATGATCCACTTGGGACCACAAATCCAACTAAGACATGAGACCCGACTCCCAATTCTGGACCAGAATTTTGACCTCGACTCGAGACTTGGAACTTGGGATCTGACCTCGACTTAGGATCCGACATCCAATCTCGAGACCCGACTCTCAATTTTAATCTTGAATCAAGACCCATGATCTGACCTCAACCTAGAACCCAACTCTTGACCCAATCCAAAAATCGGGAATTAAGTCTAGATCTAGAGTCGTGTAGTGAGTTGAGGTTAGATCCCAGGTCTTGACATAAAATTTTGGAAAATATAAGGAAGTTATTTTCTTTAAATTTGAGGAAAATCAGTTCATTTGAAAAAAAATATTCAGAAGATTATTTTTCCTTCCCACCAAACTCACATGTTTAGATTCTTTCAGTCGATCATCATGATGCTATTTGTAAACCTCATTGTTCTGGGAAAGACTTTGAGAATACACTAAATCTAACTGTGTTTATTTGTTTTACCTAATGTCAGGCTAAAGATATAGTAGAGTATTACCTAAAAGGGTAAAATATTTCTTGTTGAAGGCCAGTCACCACTTTTTAATATATTTATGTCTTAAAAATAAGACATGGTGTTGAAGATAAGGAATAGATTGAATAGTGTGGTACAATTAACGTGTACAATGTTAATTGTTATAGAGTTTAGAGTCAAATTACGACTGGGCTACTGTACTAGGCTACTATGTGTTGTGTTAGCTAAAGTCGACTAAGAGAAGTT
Source organism: Solanum tuberosum (assembly GCF_000226075.1). Lineage (NCBI taxonomy): Eukaryota > Viridiplantae > Streptophyta > Magnoliopsida > Solanales > Solanaceae > Solanum > Solanum tuberosum. Next base: position 281,765 of record NW_006239370.1, on the reverse strand, counting down.
ATAATTGTAGTACGTATTAGTAGTCAACCACTACTTTTGTAAATTGTATAGTTGTATTGTAGTAGGACTCTAAGTGTAGCAAGCCTAGGACTCTAAGGGGTCGTTTGGTACAAAGATGTATAATGCAGGGATTACTAACACATGGATTAGTAATGCAGGGTTTAGTAATGCAGGGATTAGTTTTATCAAGTGTTTGGTTTATTATTTCCCACCTAATCTTACGTTTGGTTTAAAACTCTAGAAAAAGTTTATTTCCTATTATACCATTGAGTTATTATGAGATTTTATATTTCATTTAACTAGCCAAGTTAAATGGTAAAATATAAAAAAATTATTATTATTATTGAGGTGTGATATGACACTATCGACATCATTGATAGCACGGTATATTTCTAAATTTTTTTTGGTCAAATATACCTTAAACTTAACAAAGATTAATTTAAGGCTACTTAAATTGTTCAAATACACGAAGCTTATTTATTTATTTTAAAACAAATAGTTCAAGTGGTCAATCGACGAACTACATTTAAAAAAAATGAAAAAAATCAACCCAATATAACAAATCAAACACGAAGAAAAAAATATTAGTTTGTGAAATCATCAAATCACATGGAACGAATTTGGTGAATTTAAAAGAATATTTTTAAATATTCTCATATAAATAAATAAAAAAGAACATTAAATTACAAAAAAAAAAAAAAAAAAAAAAAAGGAAAATAGATTTGGGGATAGTTTAGTCATTTATGGGTCTTATCCAAGGATTGTTAAACCTTGGATTAGTTATCCCTCCCTTTTCTAGGGATAAAATAAGACCTTGTATGAGGTATAACTAATCCATGGATTAGGTTAAATAAAGTAACCAAACAATGTTTTTGTTGGACTAAATTTTAATCCATGGACTATTTTGATTAATACCTCCTACCAAACGGGTCCTATGTGTAGCAAGCCTAGGACTCTACAATTCACTCCTATATAATGAGAATGTACTCGACTATTTACTCATCAAAACAATCATTGATTTCTCTTATTCCTTTACTTGAGAATTTTACACATGGATCATGTTAGTTGTAATTGAGTATAGCCCGCTTTAATCTTTTAAACTGTCAAAGATCATTTAACTTTATGAATATATATACGAGAGAGTTGATATCTCAAAAGATCATTTAACTTTAAAATTTTATCTAATACAATCATTAAATTTTATTTTGTATCAGTAAATCATTCTAACTTAAATCTTTATATCAATACATCACTTAGCTAAATTGAGCACTAAAAAAAAAGTTTGACATTGGCAAAAAATTCAAACACTCATCATATACATGGTGCAAGTTTATCTTAATTATTAATTATAGAAATCACATTTCTATATATCATCATCATAGCATTAATTGTGAGGTATATAAAGACTATCCTTCATTTCTATTATCTCACCAACCTTACATATAGGAGCTTTTTTGGCATATTATTAATTAATATTTTTATTTCAATATATATACTCCCTTTGTCCTTAATTACTTAACCACTTTTCATTTTTTAATTATCCCTTATTACGTGTCCATTTTGATAAATCAAGAAAGGATTAAAAAAAAATTTACATATTATACCCTCAAAATTATTTTGAAAAAAGTAGAACTTCTTGAAAATCTTAAGTTTTTTAATTCATCCACTTCATAATTAATAGGGATAAAATGATAAGCTCACTATGTCAATCATTATTTTGTTAATAAGTGTGACAATTTAAAAATGAACAGGTAATTAGGGTCAGTATATATGTATATATATATATATATATATATATATAGGAATGAAATGATTGGAAAGGTCTCGGAATATCCACGATTTCTTGAGTATGCCTTTTTAACTTCCTCCACAGATCTACACAAACATAATATAGATAGTAGAGAAGGGGAGACCAAGAAAATACGGTTTGATCAAACGACCTACATATTATAATATTAATATTGAAAAGGTATAAATATGTTTGGAGAAAATCTCATTCTAAACAAAACTCTTTAAATGACTACATTATGGATATTCTTATTTTTTTTGGTATGAGAAAATGGGTCTTCAATTTATAGAGTTTCAAATTTTTCCTCTAAAAAAGAATAACCAAATATGGAAGAGAATTATATTTTCCTTTGAGAAAAGTAAAAACAATTATGATAATGCTTCAACTTTCTTTCAAGAAAATATAAAACTCAAATATAATAAGAAAATCAGGACAAAAACCTTAAATCTATTACATTATATTTAAAAACACTTTTAAAGAAAATTATCTTCTCATAAAAGAATAATGAAAATTATGCACATGAGGTTAATTGAACTCAAATAATAAGTGTACGTTTATTAATTCTTGGAAGATTTGAATAAGTTGTTCCTAACTTCCTATACGTTTATTGTTAAAAGTATGTGAGTAATTAAGTATTTCAAGATATATATATATCATCTTGCAAAACTAACAGTGTTGAATAAGCTATATATTCATTAGTGCTACGTAAAGTGCTTACATAAAACCTAAAATATCATATTTAATATTCTCTCCGTTCCATATTAAATGAATATTTTACTAAAAATATTTGTCTCATATTACTTGGTCACTTGCTAAATTAGAATAAAATTAATTATTCTTTTTCATTTTATCCCTACAATTAATATGACCTTTGGAAGTTTAAACAAATTTTGAAGATCTAAATTTTCTGTTTTCAAGAGCCTAATTAATATGAACAAAAAATAAAATAATAAAACTGATCAATCTATTAATGATTTTTTAATCACCGTGTAAAATAGAAAGTTGTTATCTAGGTGGGAGGGCGTAGTGTAAAATTAAGTGCCTACCATAAAAGCATAAGATATATCATATGAACGAATATGATATACATATTTATGATATAGGTACAAAATCTTCATTATTTTTCTTTAATAGATTTTTTAATATTATAAGTGGAGCTCCAATACAAAATGGGTCAAATCCACGTACCCAAATTTACCTTTCAACATTCAATTATGATATAATATGATCCTTACCACAAAAATAAGACAATATTCTTTTAACAATAGGATATATAATATAATTAGACTGAAAATCTAATGGAGAGCAATTAATATTACTCAAGTTAATATTATGGAGAAAAATTCAATCATTTTCCCTTTAATTTTTATATATAAAATATAATAAACACCAATAAATTAGAAAGTGAAGAGAAGAAAAGAAAAAGAATTATTAGGGAAATCTTTTGATAATATAATGATTAATTAAGAGAACAGTCACTCTCAAGCCATCTAAAATGTTCCTTTCCATTTCATTTATTAAGGGTTTGACGAATAAAATTGAGATTCTTTAGTGCCACTCTTAATCATAGCATGTAATGGTATTTAATATTTTTGTATATAATATGATATTGTGTCATTATTAGGAGAAAAAGCAAGTGAAGCTCTTTCCTTTTTTCTCTTCAACTCTACCTTTACCATCCTTATCATTCACGGACCCTATTTACCACCTCATCATATTACACAAGCTAATTCAACCCCCCCCCCCCTCTATACGGATATATATTATCCAGTGGCGGAGTTAAGATTTTCATCAAGGGTGTTCATACTTTAGGACAAGTAAAAATATAAAACTTGTTAGTCAGATTATAAAGATTGGAACGTCACTTTTTTTCTCTTAAAAACGAAATTAATTTTTTTTAAAACAAAATGCCTTAAATCTGGGCTCAAACGCAAGACCTTGAGGCAACTTTCAACAACCTTACCCATTGGACTATCTTTCTTTAATATGTCAAGAATGTTCAACAATTAGTATATATTAAAAGATATCGATATTTAACATATATACTCGTGAAACTTTTTTGACGAAGGTTGTTCATCTGACCACTCATGTCTCTGATACCTCTACCCCAAACCAACCAAAAAGAAACACACACACCTACTCATACTACACAAAAGTATACATAATGCAACCCTTTTTTTTCTTTTAGCTGGCACATGTACAAATTAACGTCGACATCTTATATTACCACGGGACTAAAGGAGAACGTAGTGGTAGCACGCTAGCGTGCATTTACATTCTAATTTATGGGTTCACGTAAATTTAGTAATATATATATATATATATATATTTGTTTAAATTCTCTTTCTCTCTATATGTATATATAAGCTTACTAAATATTTGTGACTATTTGGCTGTATATGAAATTAGTAGTGTATATTAATTTGAGATTGCTATAAAAATTCATAAAGTTCAAATTTTAAATCTAATATGGTCTTCGCAAAAGGTAATAAAAAAAGTATGAGAGGTTTCATTACAATGACGAAGCAATTTTATTTTTTTTAACTAGAGTATTTAGAAAATACAAACTTGTATAGTCGGTGAATACACTAAACTATTAAGGACATTCAATTCATACAAATTGCAAGTCAAATTAATTGAGTTATTATTCATTGTGACGATTGGTTGTAAAATTAATGTGAAAAATGGATGGGTTGAGTCAAATATGGTGGGCTGAAAACGGGTCAACATAAAATGTATAATAATCTGGCCCGCTCATAGTATTTCACATGCATAAAAGTGGATTGGATTACAAAGTTGGCTTGGTTAAAGAAGGGTTGATCCATATTTACTTATATTTTCATGAGTAAATGACACTCTATACTTTAAAATTCAATATCGAGTAGAAACCCAATAAATTTATTACTGATTTAATTTGCAAGAGATATTTTATGTTTTTGTTTATCTGCATTACATTTTAAGTCAAAGGACAATTTACCAAGATCCTATCTGACCCCGAGCCTAGGAGCTGACCTCGAGATTGAGAGTTGGGTATCAAATTGTGTCTCATGTCAAGGACAGGGTGGGTGCTCGAGTCGAGTCAAGATTGTGAGTCTTTGTTTAGCAGATGGGGTTGGGAGTTGGGTCTCGGATTGGTGCCAAGAGTCGGATATAAGATCTTGAGTTGGGGTAATTAGTCGGTTGTGAGTTGAAGTTCTGGATCCCAAGTTGGGGGATGGGATTAGATTCTAGAGTCAAGTCAAGTCTCGAGCCAATTTCTAGGTCAAGTTTGAGAGTTAGTGGGTTGATTTGGGTTAGGGTCGTAAGTAGGGTTGAGAGTCAATTCTTGAGTTAGTGTACCAAATTAGGGTCGAAAGTCAAGTCTTAGGTTAAGGTAGGTTAAGTGTGAGGTCAAGGTTGGGAGTCCGGCTTTAGATTAGGGTTAAAAGTCATTTTCCATGTTGAAGTCGAGTCCTAGGTCTGGGTAGGGGTCAAGGCGAGGAGTTGGCTCATGGTCAAAGGCTTACGCCTCGATGAAGATTGTAGTAGAGAGGTTGGCCTGAATAGAGGGGTGGGGTGAGCAAAGGTGGAGGACGGGGCGATAGAGTGGAGGAGTGAGTGGTGTGTTAGGGGAAAGGGTATGGGCGTAAGCGAAAGGTGGGGGTAGGGGTGGTGCTGGGTATCGTGATGGGGGTAGGTGAGGGGCATGGAGTCAGGGGTGGATGACTTATATTTGACGTTTTGTGGTGGAATGGGGTGATGAGGTTGGAAGAGAAGTTTTGAAATTTTATTTTTTTTCAATGTAAGGAAGTCATTTTTTCTTAAATTGAATCGAATATTCACTTAATTTCCATATTTATCTACATTATTACGGTTCAAATATGGGTTGAAGCCCAAAGTTTACTCATTATAAAAGAAGAATTTTAAAAAATGACTGTAATTTGGGCCTTATTAGTAATCTATAACTATAGTTTATGTATTTTTTATTCATAGCAATTGTTTGAGATATTAGGAAAAAATAATTAAAAAATAGAGGTGTCAAACGACAGTATTTGTTGTATTCATACATGTAGATGTCTAAATCGACGAATACACTCTGTGTGTATAAAAAGACACAAACAACAAAACATATAGGATAATACATTCATTTGTTCTAATTTTACTTGTATTAATTTGTTCTAATTGTATTTGAATTCATTTTTTCTAATTTTACTTGTATTCATTTGTTGTATCACTTGTATTCAATCACTTTAATTTTACTTGTATTTATGCGCTCATTTAGGTTGTAACAACGATACAGTCCAGTTGTATACAAAGATACAAAAATTAAAAAATACATGGAATTTTATTCATTCGCGTTAATTTCATTTGTATTCATTCGCTCTTATATCACTTGTATTCATTTAATCTGATACAATAATACAACAAAGTGTCTGTGTGTGAGAGAGAGAGAGAGAGAGGGAGAGGGAGAACGGGGAGTCAGAGAGGAGAGAGGCGGGGAAGAAAGAGAGAGAGAGGGGAAAGATGCTAAAGAGAGTGAAGTATAATTATAAAATATAATTTTTAAATATATAGTTATGAATAGTAAATATATAACACACATTTATTATGCCACGTAAAATTTCTAGCCATTTCGAATACGACATATACGGAAGTGGCTAAAGAAGTCGGAGGAAGAAGGTAGTTGGAAAATTATATACACGAGAATACATTAGTATTCTAGGAATTGACAACATTGAAAGAAAGGGCAAGGGGTATGGAGAGAATGATTAAGTATGGATACATTTTGAAATTGTATTCGATCGACTTATATATCTCAAAAGTGTATAGTAATATATATATATTAGAAATAATAATGAAATAAAAATAGAAGTAGAGTTGAATAGTATAGTATAGTACTAGTATTTAAGAAAGAGGGAGATGTAAAATGGAAGCAAAGAGATAGAAATGGTGATATGAGTGGGGGCTTGTAAGAGACTCAACAAATTGCTTTTGGTGCATGACAAAAACAAAAGCCTTTTAGGGGAAGGAGAGGGGACCCAAAGAAAGCGACTTCCACTTGTCTTAATTTTTGCAAAATCACGCAATGCGATATGGCCTATGGGTATGGGAACATCCCTTAGTGGACCTCACCCATTTTGTCCCCAACCTTCCAATTCACAACTAAGATAACTAAAAATACGTGCAATTATTATTGCCCACTATTAATTTAACATAGAAATTAGGGAAAAATGATAAATATACCCCTAAACTATTGTAAATGGTAGGCAAAAACTCTCCGTTATACTTTTGAGACATTGGTGCCCCTCCCATAAAAAAAATTAGAGCATATATGCCCTTCACTCTAATGGAAGACTAGATACGACACGTGTCACAATCTTATTCGTCGATTCGATATTTAATAAATGTCGGGTTGGTGGATAAGATTATGATTGTATGCCCGTTAGTATAAAAGGTAGATATGCTCTAGTTTTTGGACGACAGGGGACATCAATGTCCCAAAAGTATTACAGAGGGTATCTGCATACCATTTACGATAGTTTGAGTTATATTTATCTTTTTTTCCCCGAAAATTAAGAAGAAGTAAATAATATGAGTAATTTTATCAATCCACCCTTATTAAATATACAAGTCATCTAAAACATTAAAAAATGAACAATATTTAACAGCAAAAGTAAAATAGATACAAAGTGATAAATTATTCATTGGTTTTCTAAACTGGACAAATATTGTTGGACATTCCGAAATATTATAATAGACAAGTAAAGATGGACAGAGGGAGTACTCATCTTTTTGTTTTAACGATTCTTTAATCCTAACTTTCTACGTGGTATGTTTAAAACCACAAAATTAAAAAATATTTTAATATATCTGACACGAGATTCAAAACTCTTCTTTACTTGGCCAAGTATGCCATTTGAAAATTATATTGAAATGCAATGGTAATATTTTTAAGGAGAGAGATAGAAAGAGGTTCATGATTCCTAGGGAGACAAGCAGACAAGTGAGAGAGGGGAAAGTTTGTATATATATGCTTTGGATGCTTTCAATTATATGTAAACCCTTTATACCAAAATGTCAACCTTATTAAATCTAAAAGTCAATTGCTTTTCTAATTATCCTTTCTCTTTAATTGAATCTTTTTGGGTGAAGGGATGGTGGTGGGTAACACTTTCAATTGTTACAAACGTAGTATTAGTAGTAGAAGTAGTTGGTGGTGGTTGTTAGCTACATGTTCGACATGACATATATAGATATTTTTTTTATAAATAGAGAATAAGTTCAATCACAATGGCGTTATAATCTTTTTACATATTAACTAGAGGTCTAGAATACATAAATTATAAATTTCGAGTTCGAGTTTCGAGAATAACGAACCTTTTGACATGTTCGTTCAACAAGAAACATAATTAAGTGGGCTATTAGATCGAAAAACCAGATATCAAAAATTTAAATAAAAAATTATCTGAACAATAAAAATACTTAGGGAGGTTAATAACAAAAGAAGATGCAATAGAATACAACAGGAAATATTTTATCCCATGCTATCTCGAAATAAAAATGAAAATAATGAGTTGACGAATTAATCATGTGCTAAGTGATCTTTATATAATAATAAAATAAAGCAAGGCTTTAAAGTGTAATATCAAACCTAATAGGTTATTATTGTGTGTTTTAGAAGACTTAAAATCTTTGTTTTGTGTAGAAATTAATGTAACGGTGAAGACTAATCTTGATGTTTTATTGTTTATTCCCAATAAAATAAAATATGGCATCCCAATTGAAACACTAGTTAGGTTGTTAGTCTTCTCATGACATATGTGGCTACAAATGATATATATAAAAGCTTAAGTTGAGCTCATATAATGTAAGTTTTGTTATTTAATTTATCAATCATATAATATGCAATTGTAAGCTTCCGCATGACGTCCTAATCATCTTCATAACCCAACAGGGAGAAGGAATTTTGGATAAAAGAACTTTGTTATAGAAAAAGACTTTGATTTGAGTTATTCTTGGGTTGGGTTACAAATGTACAATACTATCCCCTATTTATATTTAGCTATGGATGATTCTAGATACTACAAAATCTAGACTATTTCATGATTCTTTATAAATATCTAATTCTTCTAGAACATCTACAAGAAAATCTAGTGAACTTTATATTCTAGATATCCAGATATTTCTTTAAGATAATTATCCTAGATGTTATCCTAGACTATTCTAGAGACATTACTAGAACAACCTATCATATTTCAAAAAATCAACTTTAACTTTTTCACAATATTTTGGTCCAAAAATATCCTTACCGACACTACTTTGGTCCAAAAAAAATCTCTTCTTTTATTTTCTTTTTGACACTGCACAAGTCAATTCTCTTATAACTAAGTCAAATAATTGTTTACTACATCAAACTATATCCAAATTTATCGAGTCTAGGATAAAATTGATTTGTTCTGCATCAAACACAAATTTTGCTTCCTTTTTATGCAACGGAACAAGGGGGTGAGCGACCTTTGAAAAGTTCATGATAAACCTCCAATAGAATCTCGTATGACCCAAGAAGTTTTGTACACCTTTTACGATTCTTGGAGCAGGTAGTTTAGATATGATTTCAATTTTTATTTGATTTATCTCTATCCCCTTTTCAAAGATCTCATGGCTTAAGATAATTGCATCTTTAATCATGAAATGACTTTTTTTCGATTCAAGACCAAAAAATTTTCTTCATATCTTTGCAACAACAATGTCAAATGGGCCAAACAATCGTCAAATGAATCCCCTACAACTGAGAAATCATTCATGAATAATTCCATTGTATCCTCTACTATGTCAGAGAATATTGACATTATGCACCTTTGAAATATAGACGGAGCATTGCACAAGCCAAAATACATTTACTTGAATGCAAATGCCCATAAGAGCAAGTGAAGGTGGTCTTTTTTTGATCTTTTAATGTGATAGAAATCAGATTATATCCCAATCACTCATTTAGAAAGCAATAATAATCCTTTCTATCTAACTAATCTAACATTTGATCCATGAAAAAAATTGAAAAGTAATTCTTTTTTTATCCTTGCATTTAGCTTTCGATAATCCATACACACTAATTAACCTATCACCAGCCTGATAACAATCATTTCCTCCTCCTCATTTGAGACTAATGTGATCCCTTTTTCTTTTTGGCAAACATTAAACTAGACTCATCCATTTGCTATCCTATATTGGATATATAACCCCAACATATAAATATTTATTTATATACTTATTCATCACCTCTTTGAAAATTTTAGTTATAAATACTTCAACACAAATATGAGTACATATATCTTCTATCTATCTCTTAATAAAAAAGAAACACATGCATTTATTTTAAATATTTTTTGTTTCTTGCTTCCTATTTGTTTTTGAATACTTCAGTCACAATGTTCAATTGAAAGTTGAGGTAATCTAATCCAAATTAAAGATAAAATAATTTAAGCGTTTGATAGTATAAAATTTGGTTTCTCACTATTTGATATACTATAAGAAAGTGAAATTTATACTACAGTAATCATCAGTCAGCTATTAACTAGAATAAATTTTCTGATAAAATCATTAAAATTTACATAGGCAAGATTTCAACTTTAGAAATTGAAAAAAAAAAATCTTGTCAAATATATATTTTAAATCTTGATATATTTATATATGTTAAGTGAATAGCAATGGTGATGGAAATTAAAGAATGTTTTCTTAATTTATTATAAATTTAATTAAACAAAAAAATATGCCATAAAGAACAAATTAGTTAAAACATATTAATTTTTATTTTACTAATGATTTGTTTTAAAATTATTACCACAAAAAAGGGAGCATAAGCACAAAGGAGGTAAGCTAAACAAAATTAAATTTGAGGAAAAATTTATGTAATTATCTACAATGACTTTGTAGGCAAACTAAGTGATTTTTTAACACAAAATAAACATAAGTGAATTTGATAAAGAAATTTTTTATTACTGAATGACCATTTAAGTTATTCCGTATTCAAGTTGATCGTCGCAGACGGGATCAAGCAAAACACAGTTAAATGTTACTATAAATATTTAAACGATAAATTTTTTAATTTAAATATATAAGTGAAATTTCATGTCAATTTTAAGGATCTATTTGACTATAAAAGTAAAAGTAGTTTTGAGGGGGAAAATATGACAAAAAGTATTTGGTCATATAACTTGTCATTTTATCACAAATATTTTTGATAAAAAATTAAAATTTTCAAAAATTAGAAAATACAAGGTTTTGGGCCAATTTCTTTTTTCTGCAAACATTTAAAAATTTAAAATTTAACTCAATTTCTTTTTTAAAAAAATATCCCACCATTTATTAGTTAAAACTTGATAAGTTTGAGAAACACACTACGTTTATGATGTATTTAGAATAAATATAAACATAAAAATTGAAAGTTCCTTTTTGAGCTGAAAAACTTCCGTAGCTCTTATAATAATCTGTGAAATTGATTATAAGCCAATTAAAGATTATAATTTACGATTTTTAATTTTTATCAAGAAACATGTTCATTAACAATTATAATACAAATTTATAAGCATTTATGAATATATTAATATTATTTTAAAAAATTTATAACCAAATACATGATGAAACTTTACCCACAGATATTTTATCAAAAATTATTTCACTTTCTATGATTATAAACACTAACTAAATATTGCATTTTACTTCAACCTTTTTTTTATAAAAAAATTAGTCTATCTTTGAAAAATGATTCGCACTTTCCCTACCACGTGAACAAATGAGGGCTTATTAATTTGAGTACATACTGAGAATTTGAGGTCACTAGAAAAATTTAAAATATACAAATAGTTTTTTAAAGCAAATTAAAATTTGCAATTTATATATTTTTCCATTGAAAAAGGAAGTGAAGAAATTAATCCTTTAAGAATTTAGCTAATCATATTATTTTTCTCTCTCTTCTCACGCCTTCCATGCAGCATGTGCTTTGTCTTTACATGCACCTTCTAAATTCCATTTAAATTAAACACCTTAATTTCTTTCTATATACTTTAATTCATTTATTAGAGAGTTGAATTAATTATAATAAATATGCCATTTTTTAATTATACACAAGCTGTAAAATTCTAAAATGCTTTTTGTTTGAGGTTGGTACATATTATTAAGCGATAATATAATAATTAATAACTCAACTATAAAATAGATAAATATAAATATGCACAGTTTTTTTATAGATTTAAATTAAAAATGCCTAATTAAAAATATATACTTTTTTACTAATTAAGGTGTTCAATTGAAAATTTTCTTATTTATAAAAAAAAAAAAGAGGAAAAAAAACAACAAACCAGGCCATGCATCATTATAGCTTGGAGAGAGGAGAGAGAAAGTTTGACACTGTTCACACATATGTATTTTCTTTTCTTAGGACACACAAGTAGGAAATGGGGTTTGGAGAGAGAGTGTATTTTTTTCACTACTCCCTCTCCATAATTACTTGTTCATTTTTTATTTTATAGTTATTCCTAATTACTTGTCTATTTTAACAAATCAAGAAAGGACATTTCTTTTTACCTGTTATATCCTTCGTTAAATGACTAATTATTTTTAAAAATGTAGAACTTTTCATCTACTTCATAATTAATAGGGGTAAAATGGTAAATTCACTATGTCATTAATTATTTTCTTAATAGATGTGTCAATTCAAAAATGGATAAGTAATTAGGGACATATGAAGTATTAATTATAGGTTGTGAATTCAAATTTTAGATATGTAGAAAATTTTGTTAGATACATTATTTTAAATTTTGTTGGAAGCGTTATCCCCTAATTTGATAATGCACAATTTGAATTTAATCGAGACTTTATTGTAGATTCCGAATACCAAATGAAACAAAAAGGAAAAAAAAGAAGAAGGTGACCACATTTGTTGCCAAAAACAGGAGTGTTTGTAATAAACAGAGCTTACTCTTTTCACTGTTTCACCTCTTTTCTTGTACTACTACTTTTCAGTCTATACCTACCTACCCACCCACGCATTAGTATTGATACTAACACAGTGGAGGAGTAGAGTAATACACCTTTATCTCTACACAAAAAACTACTCTTTTTAACTTTTGGTTTCTTCTCTTTTCTTGTTTCTTGTCCTCCTCTGTACACTATAATTTCTCTCTTTGAGTTGATGAGTGAAAGAGGGGGCTCTCGTTCTCTTGGAGGAGAGAGCCTGTGATTTTTTTTAATGGCCTTGTGTTTGCAGAGGGGAGGTGGAGGAGAAAGTGGAAGCAAAAACGATATGGATAATGGTAAGTATGTGAGGTATACACCAGAACAAGTTGAAGCTTTGGAGAGAGTTTATGCTGAATGTCCAAAACCTACTTCTTTGAGAAGACAACAGCTTATTAGGGAGTGTCCTATTCTCTCTAATATTGAACCTAAACAGATCAAAGTTTGGTTTCAGAATCGAAGGTATTCATTTCTCTTCTTCTTATATATATATATATATATATATATATATATA
>NW_006239370.1:222358-267708 GCF_000226075.1 Solanum tuberosum | reverse complement strand
TATATATATATATATATATATATGGCTTTTCATGCAAAAATTCTGCTTCTTTTTAGGAGCTAAATTTTAGTCACTTCTCATTTCTGTAGATGCAATTTTTTTCCAGAAAAAAGTGTATCTTTGTAGATTTCGTTATATGTTTTTTTAAGTTTATTAATGGAATGACTAGAAGAAGATAAATGTGGGTTGTTTTGGTTCTTTCTGCCCTTTTACTGAAAATGGTATTCCTTTTCTATAGATACTTGTATTTTATTCTTGTTTTCTTCTTTTCAACTCTTATGGACTTCTCCTATATTATCACTTGTTGCTGAGTCTCTTTGCATTTTCCCTTTTAATCAAAAAAATATCTGCTTTTGAGTATATCTGGATCAGCTTACAAAAAACTGAAGTGAAATGTTAAATATTGAGAATTTTATCTGTCAATGTAAAAATGCTTCTTTCTCTTGAGTTTTGTAGCTATGGGGGACTGGGAGATCTCCATTGCAACATTGATTTGTGACCTTAATTTGTCCTTTGATATAACTTAGAAACATGTAATTGAATCAATCCATAGAATAATTCAAGCATAGGTATCCCCAAGAGAAAACAAAAATGCTTCAAATTTCAGTGTGATCTGTGTTGCATGTTATGTTAAGTATCCCTTATTTGTCCAAAGATAGGTGTTGAGGGATTTGTCTCGAATCTCGATGAATGTTAGAAGAAACAGAAGTTCTTTATTTTCAGAATACTACCTGATGTCTTGTCCTTTCATTTGGAGCTTGTGAATATGCCAATTCTCACATTGCAAGGATTTAACCTAGTCCTTAAATCACTGTTTTTAACCTTTGTAGATGTCGTGAAAAACAAAGGAAGGAAGCTTCTCGTCTCCAGACTGTTAACAGGAAGCTGAGTGCTATGAACAAGCTGCTGATGGAAGAAAATGACCGATTACAGAAGCAAGTGTCTCAACTTGTGTATGAGAATGGCTACATGAAACAGCAAATCAATACTGTGAGTTGTATACTTGCTGATTACATTTCCTTTTCCTCTACATGAACTAATTGGTCTTCTTTGATTAATATAACTTAAATAAATTGTGTATGTTTTCACTTGAACCGTATCTCAATTTGTCTAAGTTTAAATAATTTTTCAGGACACTATAACATGCAGTGTTGTTTTCCTGAAGCTTTACATGAGCTGCATTTAACCTTCTATCTTGCTTCTTTTGGTATGATGAAACTGAAGTTAATTATCGTTGCAGGTTAGCAGCACGACCACAGATACAAGCTGTGAATCTGTGGTCGTGAGTGGTCAGCAGCAAAGAAAAAACCCAACACCTCAGCATCCAGAAAGGGATGCGAATAACCCAGCTGGGTAATCTAATTTGTATTTTTTTTTTTTAAAACTCATCTATGGTGTTTTCTAGTTTAAAAAAACTAATAAGCATTTTTGCCTGTATTTTTAGTCTTCTTGCAATAGCTGAGGAGACCCTGGCAGAGTTCCTTGGAAAGGCTACTGGAACTGCTGTCGACTGGGTGCAGATGATTGGGATGAAGGTAATTCCTTTAGTTGATTGTGTATCTCTAGTTTCTGACTTGTTCATTACATGTATTTAATTGTTTACTTCCCCCTCATTTGACTTTGACATTCAGCCTGGTCCGGATTCTATTGGTATTGTTGCTGTTTCCCGCAACTGCAGTGGGGTAGCAGCACGTGCCTGCGGCCTTGTGAGTCTAGAGCCCACGAAGGTACATCAGTTGTCTTTCTTGCTATGAGTTTTATCTTATTCTACCCTTGTTATGTAAGCTGTAGAAAACTTTTCAGGTTGCGGAGATACTCAAAGATCGTCCTTCTTGGTATCGCGACTGCCGTTGCCTTAATGTACTGAGTGTAATCCCTACTGGCAATGGTGGGACAATAGAGCTTATTTACTTGCAGGTTTGTTGCAGTCACCTGCATCACTTGTTTGTTGGGTTGATACCATGTGATCACATTTTGTTTAGTTTTGTGCTCAATAAAGTGCCATGTGTTTCTTTGTTAGACTTATGCTCCAACTACATTGGCAACTGCTCGTGACTTTTGGACATTGAGATACACTACAAGTTTGGAGGATGGCAGTCTTGTGGTATGTATTAGGCATAATTCAAAACCTTGAGACCAATGTTTCTAAATTCTACTTGCCTATTGTTGCAAAAGCACGCTATAGGCCTATAGCTACAACCTGTCATTTTGTGATAATTTTTTTCTGGCATAAAACATGCAGATATGTGAACGATCTCTGACAACAGCAACTGGTGGCCCAACAGGGCCTCCTGCTACAAGTTTTGTCAGGGCTGAAATGCTACCAAGTGGTTACCTCATAAGGCCTTGTGAGGGTGGGGGCTCAATGATTCACATTGTTGATCATATTGATCTAGATGTAAGGCTCAAAAATGTTGGTTGATTGATATTTTGATTTCAAAAGATTACTGTAGTTGAACATACCCCATCTGTGCTCAGGCTTGGAGTGTCCCTGAAGTTCTGAGACCACTTTATGAGTCTTCCAAGATCCTTGCTCAGAAGATGACTATGGCTGTAAGGATTTTTGAATTTGTTGGAATGTCCATCTCCAGAATGACCAGTTGATTTAATCATTAATAAGTTGGGGAGTAATCTGTGCAGGCCTTGCGACACATACGACAAATTGCACAAGAAACCAGCGGAGAGATCCAATACACGGGGGGTCGCCAACCTGCTGTTTTGAGGGCACTAAGTCAGAGATTATGCAGGCAAGAAGATAAACCAATTATTCAGTTGGAGACTTAAAAAAAAAAATACTGCACTGTCACAGTTGTAAATGAAGATTTTGGCAATGCTATGCTTTCTGCCAGTTTTGACTAGTCTTTTAAGAATTTAATCCTTGATATTTTTACTACAGGGGATTTAATGATGCTGTTAGTGGATTTGTTGATGATGGTTGGACTATTATGGATAGTGATGGTGTAGAGGATGTAACAATTGCTATAAACTCATCTTCAAGTAAATTCCTTGGTTCACAGTACAACACCTTGTCAATACTCCCTACATTTGGAGGTGTTTTGTGTGCCAGGGCATCAATGCTTCTTCAGGTATGTTAGCGTTGATATTTGAATTAGTGTAAACTAAGAGAATCAGCATCAGTTTTCCAATTTGTGGATATGTTCTAATCTCTCTGTTACTTCTTTTATGTAGAATGTTCCCCCTGCTTTACTTGTACGTTTCCTTAGGGAGCACCGTTCCGAATGGGCAGATTATGGGGTTGATGCTTATTCTTCTGCATCTCTTAAAGCCAGTCCATATGCTGTCCCTTGTGCCAGACCAGGTGGTTTCCCAAGTAGCCAGGTCATTTTACCCTTAGCTCAGACTGTGGAGCACGAGGAGGTAGCACAGTCTTATCATGTTCTACTTTATAATTATTACCCTGGTAGAAGTTGTCTATATTCTGTAACAGATGAATCATTTTGTGGATTGACTTTTCCTTTTTATCTAGTTTCTTGAGGTAGTACGTCTAGAGGGTCCTGCTTTCTCACCAGAGGACATTGCTTTATCACGGGATATGTACTTGTTACAGGTTGAGAATTCATACACATCTCAAATTGTATTTTATGTGCTTTTTGACATTTTCGGTTCATTAATTATCTAATTACTGTTTCAGTTATGCAGTGGAGTTGATGAGAATGCTGCAGGTGCATGTGCTCAGCTTGTTTTTGCACCTATTGATGAATCTTTTGGTGATGATGCTCCATTGATTCCATCTGGCTTCCGTGTCATTCCACTGGAACCTAAATCAGTTCAGTAATTTGTGTACAGAACGTCTAGCTTTTCAGTCACTAACTTCTAAATTTTAACTGGTCCAGACAATGAAAATTCATTGTTGACGCTTGAAGAGTATCTAAACAAAAATATGAGGATTGTTTATTCTAAAAGTTCTCTAATCTTATGATACAGGATGTCCCTGCAGCAACTCGGACCTTGGATTTAGCTTCGACTCTAGAAGCTGGAACTGGTGGGAGTGGGACACGTCCTGCTGGTGAAATTGAAGCAGGCAATTACAACCATCGTTCAGTTTTGACAATTGCATTCCAGTTTACTTTTGAGAGTCACTACCAGGATAATGTAGCTGCAATGGCTCGCCAATATGTACGAAGTATTGTAGGCTCTGTTCAGAGAGTTGCAATGGCCATAGCACCTTCTCGACTCAGCTCTCAGTTAACACCTAAATCCTTCCCCGGGTCACCTGAAGCTGTCACTTTGGCAAGGTGGATTTCCCGGAGCTATAGGTATGGCTTTTAAACGTTATTGCTGTGACATTTTCTTACTAACATGTTTTGCATCATTACGTGTAAAACTTCATATCATTAATTAACCTGTCATTGCAATGAAGTAGGAAAATGAATTACTTTTGACCTCATTTTTACTAGGTTCTTTGAACTTCGAAAACTAGTTGATATCTGATTATTTGTGCGGAACTTGCAGTGACGTTGAATGTTTAATCTGGTCTAACTATTTCCTGATTGTATTTTCAGGGTGCATACAGGAGGAGACCTGTTCCAGGTTGATTCTCAAGCTGGTGATGCTGTTCTGAAACAACTGTGGCACCATAGTGATGCAATAATGTGTTGCTCTGTAAAAATGAATGTCAGTAAACTGCTTCTATACTTGTTCTGAACCATAAATTAATTAATGCTAAGTATTTATCCAAAGATTCTTTGTAGAGATGAAACAACACCTAATTAGTTACTGAACTTTGAAATGCAGGCATCTGCAGTTTTTACATTTGCAAACCAGGCTGGTCTTGACATGCTTGAAACCACTTTGTTAGCTCTTCAGGATATAATGCTTGATAAGATTCTAGATGAAGCTGGTCGTAAGGTCCTCCTATCGGAGTTCTCCAAGATCATGCAGCAGGTTAGACTACTACCATCATATTTTGATTATATACTCCCTTCAACTTAGCAAACATGAAAAACAAACCAGTTCCAATAAATATCGGAACAAAATTTGATACTGCAGTATTTAGCACCAAGCAAGTTTGTTTCGACTTCACAAGTGCTAGAGCACTTGTCAACTACATGCTATCAACTCATACAAGAAAATGTTGTATAGGTAGTAAGTGAAGAATTTAACAAATTGTTCTGTTGTTCTTTTAGGGATTTGCCTATCTGCCAGCAGGAATATGTGTATCTAGCATGGGTAGGCCAATATCATATGAGCAAGCCATAGCATGGAAGGTTCTCAACGACGATGATTCCAATCACTGTCTAGCTTTCATGTTCATAAACTGGTCTTTTGTTTAAGTTGTAAAACAGATAATCTATATAAGACTTTGGCATTATCAACCTTCTAAATTATGTCGGCACTCTGAATGTTTTTAATTTAAAGCTTGTATGACAATGTTGGCAAGGCTGTGTGGTTGGATCCCAACTCTATATCTATTGTAGTAGGAAATGCCCTTTCTGTTATCTGCAGGGTCCTTATTTTGCTGCCTATTCAATTATGTTGGATGTATTTAGGGAGTTAGATTGTTTTGAAACTGAATGTCTCCTTTTGTGAGGAGTACTAATTAGGTGGTCTGCCTAAGTTGGTTGAGGCAATTTGGATGTATTGCAGTTGGTACCACTTGAGTTTGTTTCTTCAGAGTCATTTCACTAAAGAAGATAGTACATTCTAAAAGATGGTTTATCAAATGTGTTTCTTCAACAGGAAAATGTTGATTTTCTAGTGTGACGTGACTAGCTTGTTTAACCTCTTTTCTATTTACTACTCCATAGTCCATCCATTTAAATTTTTTTGTTTGGTTTTGATTTGGCATGTAGTTTTAAGAAGTAAAAAAGTCTTTTGATTCTTGTGATCTTAAATTAAAATAAATAGGTACAATGTACCAAAATATTTTTTAAATTTTGTGGTCTTTCAACATATAAATAAAAAATTTAAATTAAAGAGTTGTCATAAATCGAAAGAAATTTCTTTTGAAATAGATTATAGAGGAAACAAACAAATTAAAAATGAAGGAGGTCAATCTTGGCCGGATCCAACTGACCACCTCTGCGAACGCGGGACCTGGTCCGCGCACACAGGACTTGGTCCACGAATGTTGAGCGAAGCATACCCTTACACCATGAATGCGAATGCGGAGACCAAACCCAGATGCACAAGCAAAGGCTGTATCAACTGAACATTAAGAGTTGAAAGGCTTCGACGGGGTGCTCAGGAATTCTTCGGAATCCCGTGCGCGCAAACAAAATATGCTATTCCATCAAATTTGGAATTCGAGACTCAATAGATCCATCGAACTTTCATACGAGATCATCTCGAAGAAAAATGGGTCCCTCACCCAAGTTCCATTTTAAACTAAAATCTGTAAGAAGACTCAAAATAAGATTGGAAGCCTCAGAAACCGCACGAAAGCTCATTCTACACCAAACTTGACATTCGGAAGTTTACCGTGCTGACAAATACCAAGAATATTGAACGAAGTCAAACCTTGACTTAAGCTTTAAAGTTAAAACGCCTAACGACACCAACTCACATCGAAAGCCTCGGGGACCAAACCAATCATGCCCCTAGCCTTAAAGTGGCCATTTCAGAGTTGATGAAACCGTCAGAATTGCATTCTGAGGCCGTCTTCCTCAATTTTTTACCAAAGTCAACCGTTCAAGTTTCAAAGGCTCCAAAACACGGAAACTTGCACAAAACTCAAACAAACGACCCGACAACCGAACTATCAATCCCAGCAAGTCATAAATAACCTGGGGCCGCTACATGAAAGCTCTAATTGCTAAACAGATCGGAAAATAGCGGAAATGACCTGGAGGGTCACTACAACAAATTACATCAAAGTACTTTTATGTATAA
The DNA here is from genome assembly GCF_000226075.1 of Solanum tuberosum. Taxonomy (NCBI): domain Eukaryota; kingdom Viridiplantae; phylum Streptophyta; class Magnoliopsida; order Solanales; family Solanaceae; genus Solanum; species Solanum tuberosum. The sequence continues at coordinate 260,856 of NW_006239370.1, read as the reverse complement.
AATAAAATTATTAAAATTATATATATAATGTCGAGTTAGTTTGATCTCGAGTTGACCTTTTAAAGTTGAAACCAAATCAATCCAAGTATAGTTGAGTTTGTTTCAATACCAAACTAAAGTCAAATCAAACCACTAGTCGAACTTTTTTCTCGACTTAACTCGATTTACGATTTAATGTAATTTTCATTTCGACTTTGTTCACCCCTAATATTTGGTATCTACCCTACCATGTCCTCACCTACATCTAGGAATTGTTTCCTTCCATTTTAAATTAATACCACGTCTTTGAAAACCTGATTTCAATTTGTATCTCAAGAACATGCATATATTTATTAAAAAATTGGTAAAAACATTTTTGTGTGAGGACCGCAACATGATTAAATGTGAAAGGACAGAGAAAGAGTTTGTTGTAAGTTTGATAAATCTTTTTCCCTCTGTGAAAGCAATGAGACAGGGGAATTTGCAGTGCACATGAAACCCAAAAGTCAAAACTATTGGGACCACTATATGGTAGGGACCTTTAAATTTAAATGTTGCAAGTAAAATTTAGTTGAATATATGCATGCAAGTATTTTATTTTTTTTGTGAAATAATTTGCATATATATGAGGGGAATGTCCGAATTTGTTATGTTCATGCTTTTCGTGGTTAACAAAGCAAAGACGACGGTATGTGTACCTTAAACTTGCAGCGGAATGAGTTGAATTTGCTATCAATTTGAAACAGCCCAAATGGACTTCGTCTCTCGAGAAAATGGAGTGCAATTATCACAAACTAAGTGTCTTTTTAGTATGTTGATTGAATTCTGAAAAAAAGATACGTTTTTTCTTTTTCGGTTTTTGTTTTCTATCTCACCTCTTTTTTCAACCAAAGAAGAAGACTACTCTTATAAAGAGAGGTTGAAGAGTAACTAAGTAGTAATTGTTCCCTCTTCTTTAAGAAAAAAAATAGAATTATCCTTAATTATTTCTTTTTTAGAAATTAAATAATATTAGATCGGGTTGGTAAGGTCGGATCAGATTGGGTCGGTCCACATGGGCGATTCAAGACTCAATTTTTTTTATATCTCCCACTTCACATATGGCGGACAAGACCCAAGTCAATATGATATCAACTAGACACACAATTCATACGACAAATAGTTCGTGCGATCTGTGAGCATCAAGGCTCGCCTTCAAGGTTTTACAAGCCCTACATAGGAATCGAATCACACGTGGAAATAATTCACTACTAATATAAGGATATATTACTCACAATACCTCATACTTCATTCACTACTTCAGTAGTTACTTATTCGATCCCTCATCCTCTTAAAGAGGTTAACTCGAGTTCATGTTTAACTTTATATACACAATTACACTAGACACCAATATGGTTAGTGTAATAGTCGGCTTGTGTATGTAAATTACATTATTATTAAATTAATCATCTTTCTTTTCTACTTGAATCTATCTGTTACAATTCAAGTGCTTTCTTAGACATGCACTACATTGCCAAATCATTCATAACTATTAGCAACATGCTAAAGTACCAACATTGACTGAACCTTCAAGAATCAGTAAATGTCTAAGGGTATTCCAATAAAAAATTAATTTACTTTTCGGGATCTCACACAATGAAGAATCAGGGAACCATTCTTTCATTAATCCATTGATCGCTTGACACACGTAGTATAAAACACGTACTACGATGTTTTCACCTCATATTGGTGCATGTGCCTCATTCTTTCGATTATCCAACATCGTACAGACCTTGGTCTAAACACCTCTAAATGTTTAACCCCAGTTTCTCTCTTTGGTGATCCTTAAACTCATTTTCTTAGAGCGTCGCTTGTCTTGTTTATAAAACAAGTCATAACATGCTAGTGAAAATCATCTCTTCACTTTCTCCAATGAAGAGGTGATTGCTCGTGTGAGAGAGTCAATCCCGTGACTTATTCGATACTCTTTATTCCTAAAATCATTATCACATGCATATGAGATATGAATATAGATTCAGAATAGTTATGTATTGATGAGAATATTATAACAACCAAGTTATTTTACAATACATAAATGTTATTATATCCTACACAAACCTAAAGTCTTAACATGTTTCTCAAACAAGTCTCTAGATATCGCTTTTGTAAAAAGATCAGCTATCAATTCACAAGTAGAAAAATACTTGATGTCAATATGTTTGGCCTTACTATAATACTTAGGATTCATTGTGATAGACACTTGACTGCCACAATATATAATCATGTGACCCTTAGAATTCATTGCAATATTCAAATTCTAAAAGAATTTCTTTAACCAAATAACTTTTTGTACTGCAAATGTGTAACACCTCAAAAATTGGAAATTTAAAGTTGAAAAGATTTTTTCCCCAGATTTTAGCACTGAGGCAGTGACTATGAGTCCTTTCTACGGATCGTAGGAATTTCTACGGGCCGTAGGAAGGGAGTCATAGACTTGGAGATGAGTTTTTCGAATCTCAAGTTTCTGAAGTTTGATCTACCGATAGACAAGACGGGTCGTAGATGGGTTCCGTAGAAAGGTTCCAAATTTAGTGAAATTTTGAACTAAAAAGTTGGTAACTACGGATGGGATCTACGGACCATAGGAAGTTCGACAACTCGTAGGAAGGTCTCGTGAGAAGTGAGGTGCATTTGGTTTTTGAAGTTGGTTCTACGGTTGACCAATACGAACCATAGAAACTTCTACGGAATGTAGGTTAGTCCAACAGTTAATTACTAAGGGTGTTTGGGTCTTTTCCTATGCATTTAATGCCTACACTATGTTATTTTGACCCTAATTTCAAGTCCTATAACTACCCTTCTACTCCAAAAACTACCCCAACTCTCTCATGCTCTCAAAACCTCAAATCTCATCTACATTCATCTTCTCCAATTCTCTCTTAAGTTAAAGAAGAAAGCTAGGGTTTCAAGTCTCCTATTTCTCCATTGCTTTTGGGCTTTGACCATCAAGATATGTAGGAATTCATCAATGAGTTTCATTCACCCATTGAGACCTAAAAGATTTCAATTCTCTAAATTCAATTTCACCTAAATTGCTTAGGGTTTCATGTGATCTCCATGGGTCTTAATTGATTTTGATTAAATTTTTCAATTTCAATCTTCCTATGCATGTTTCGATTAAACTACATGAATTCCAATTGATATATATAAGACCCATGAATTATTCATGATTTTGGCTATAAATTTATGAAGAAAGCTTTTAAACTTATGAATATGATTTATGAAAGGCATGCATGATCTACGATTTAAATGATGTTTATAATCTAAGGTTCCTATTTTTAGGATAATTTGAAATTATGATTTGAACCGGAGAATCATTGATTTTTAATCAACATTCAAATTTTGGACTCCAAATTTACGACCGAACACTTACTAAGAGAAAGTGTTTTTTTATTTTTTTTAAAAATGTGGAGGATTTCATAGAAATTGAAAGTGAGTAATTAATAGTTGTTGTGCTAATGAATACTTTGGCTCCTCTTTATGCTTATATGCCAAATTCAACATGTTAATAAACCCTGACTATTGAATTTTGATTATTAAAGAGATAATACAATGTTGTTAAGAGTAAGTGTTGTATTATTATTAACTAGGTAAAGAGCCCGCGCTTCGCGCGGTGGCAAACTAACTTAATTAGATTACGCGTTATTGAATTTGTTATGTCGTTTATAAAGCTTATAAAAATACAAATGCACATATTTCTTAGTCTGATGAATTAACATATGTTCATTTCGGTTAAATGACGTCTAACGATTTACACAGGAGGAGAATGTTACAATGAAGGCTTTGCACTCGGCGCCTTTTGAGAAATCTCTAATTTACAAAAAGTTTGTCAACATGTGTCCACATTATTAGTCTATTTGATTTAATAGTTTCCAGAAGATAAATATATATTGAATAGCATCGATTTTATTTTTACATGCAACATGAGAAGGTTTAAAAACTTGTAGACAAAGTTGTACAACTATTAGTTTTTATCTTTTCATAGTCTTTCTACGAAGAATCATCAGATAACCGTCAATCACTTTTTCTTCTGGTCTATTACATATCTTTATCTATCTACAAAGAATCAATTTCATTGTCATTAGTAAAATTATCTCATAAGAATTAATACTCGTCATAGTGCTAAAATTTAATTTAGTCCCTCTAGAAAGGCAAAGAGTAGTAGCATATTACATTTATTAAAATAATAGAGATAATTGTTAGTGAAAACTTACAAAATAACATAATTACAAGATTACAATTGAAAATAAAAATGAAGAAATAAATCTCTTCAGGCTGAGGCGAGGATATCTCGCTCTCTTTAAGGAGATTCAAGCTCACTGCAACAAATATTTTCACCGGTCCAGCAATAGTCCCCTTGACTTGTCCCATCCAGGATACAACAACATTCACAAAGTATAACTCAACAACTCTGGACAAGAGTTGAGTCCAAAGCTCCAAAAAAAAACACCTCCCTTCAACTAATAAGAACTCTCTTTTTTGACCAACTCTTTCACTCTCTATTTTTCCTTGTATTGTGTGTACCAAACCAAATGAAGACCACTACTATTTATACTAGAAGAAGTCTTCCTAGCAATGAATAAGAAGATAATGGTGTAGTAAATAGTGGAGATAAATGGCCTAGAAGTTATATATGTTACATAGGTTACAAAGAATAATTGAGTAGAGAATGAGATAATGGAGAAATTATGAGTGACAATCAAGTAGGCATTAATGCCATCAACGGCATTTTGCATCTGTTACAAAACTGAAGTGCCATATTGCACTAACTCCTAATGGTGTAATGCTCCAAATAAATGTCCAACGGTTAAGACAAAAGAATTATCCACCAACGAACAATTTATAGCAAATGCCACACTCTTGACTCCAAACATTTCAAGCAAATTAATATACAAAAATATTAATATTAAAATGCTAATCAACAATCCCCCACTCATTTTAATATTAGACAAGAGAGTATATCAGCTGAAGGAAGACTATCATGCATAATGAAGGTGTGCTCTGCATTGAACCTTCACTTAGTGAAACAGTAAGTTTTACTCCAGAGTCGCAGTGGTCTCATACTTGAACTATGACTGCTTAAGGGAAATAAAATATCACTGCTCACACATAATAATCAAGGTGTTGACATGAGCTTTAAAGCCAGCACGTTATGGCCATGTGCTATCCCGGTTTCATGAGTGCATTTGAGAATAAGCCCAATTCTCATAGGAAGCGACCTACTTCCACACATCACATGGGTGAAATATGTCTGTAAGCTTAACACTCCACCCATACGGGCTACAACTATCCATTAAGAGTTTTATCAACTCAACCTTCACAAACTACAAGAAACAATGCACTTACAACATAGGGAGGGAATAAAAAGATAGTGCATTTTTCACAACAAGTCATTATATGATTAGTTTTTCCCTTTGAACCTGGTTATAGGATATCTAGTCCCCAGGTTGGGTTTCCTCATATATGACTCAAGGATTTATAGGCTTCAATCCCAACCCCTCGATGTGCTCCAGACCTTTTCTCTCGTTAAGGCCTTAGTAAGAGGATCTGCAAGATTATCACAAGATTTGACATAATCAACATTAATGGTACCATTTTTTCAAATACGATCTTACATTACTGTGTTTCCTCCTTATAGGTCTGGATTTACCATTGTAGTAACGGTTTTGAACTCTACCAATCGCTTCGGTGCTATCACAATGAATTAAAATAGGAGGAATTGGTTTTTCAAAATAAGGTATTTGAAATAACAAATCTCTTAACCAATTCGCTTCCTCACTAGCTGAAGCTAAAGCAATTAGTTCAGCCTCCATGATAGAGTTAGCAATAATAGTTTGCTTTTTTGATCTCCAACAAACAGCACCACCACCTAAAGTAAAAACATAACCAGTGGTAGAACAAGAATCACCTGATAAAGTGTTCCAATCTGCATCACAAAAGCCTTCAAGTACAGCATGATGTTTTTTTATAGAACAAACCACAATTTTTTGTTCCAATTAAATATCTCATAACTCTTGTTATAGCATGCCAATGTTCATTACCTGGCTTGCTAGTAAACTTGTCAAGTACTCCTACTGCATATGCACTATCAGGCCTAGTGCAATCAGTCACATACCTCAAACTTCCGATTATGCTAGCATATTTCTTTTGATTTATTACATCATTTTCACTTTCAACAGCAAATAAGTGAACACTTGAATCAAAAGGAGTTGCAACATGCTTGCAATCAAGAAAGTTATATTTTTTCAAAATTTGCTCAACATAATATGACTGGTCAAGGAAAATTCCATCACATGTTCTTGTTATTTTTATTCCAAGAATAACATTTGCCTCACCAAGATCTTTCATATCAAAATGGCTTCTAAGAATATTCTTAGCTTCATCAATAACATTCATGTTAGAGCCAAAGATCAACAAATCATCAACATATAGGCAAATAATCACATTGTGAATTATTCCAAGACTTATGATATATGCACTTATCACACTCATTTGTTTTAAAACCATTTTCAATCATGCAGGAATCAAACTTTCATGCCATTGCTTTGGTGCCTGTTTCAAGCCATATAGGGATTTAGCAAGTTTACACACTTTGCTTTCTTGCCCTGGTTCAACAAAAGACTCGGGTTGATCCATATAAATTTCCTCATTTAGGTCTCCATTTAAAAAAGCAATTTTTACATCCATTTGATGAATCAAAAATTGCAGTCATAGCAATTAAAAGTCTTATGGATGTAATTCTTGTTACCGGTGAAAAAGTATCAAAAAATTCTAGGCCTTCTAGTTGTTTAAAACCTTTTGCAACTAGCCTAGCCTTATATTTATCAATAGATCCATCCGGTTTCAACTTTTTTCTTAAGACCCATTTGCAACCAATAGTTTTACAACCCGGTGGTAAATCAACTAACTTCCAAGTTTTATTAGAAATTAGTGATTCCATTTCATCATTTACAGCCTCTTTCCAAAAAATAGAATCATGTGAAGATAATGCTTCTTTCAAAGTGAGAGGGTCATCTCCAACATCAAAACAAATCATGTGAAGATAATGTTTCTTTCAAAGTGAGAGGGTCATCTCCAACATTAAACACATAAAAATTAGGACCAAATTTTTTTTCTACTCTAGCTCTTTTACTTCTTCTTAACTCAAAATCATTAACTTCTTTATTTTTCAAAGTAGAAGTAGAAGAACTAGGTAGTGACAAAATATTTTGTTCAATCCTTTGACCCCCACTATTTTTAGAATCAAAAGGGAATTTATTTTCATGAAAAATAGCATCACCCGATTCTATCACAATATTATCTTCAAGACTAAATAATCTATAGGTTGTACTATTTGAAGCATAACCAAGAAAAGCACAAGTAGTAACTTTCTTACCCAATTTTGTAATCTTGGGATCCATTAGCCTCACAAAGGCTAGACAACCCCAAACTCTTAGATATCCCAAACTTGGCTTGTAATCTTTCCACAATTCAAAAGGTGTCAGTTTAGACTTTTATGAGGCACACGATTCAACACATAACAAGCAGTTAAAATAGCTTCACCCCAAAATTTAAAGGTGCTTGTGACTCAATAAGCATGGCATTAGTCAATTCAACCAAAGTTCTATTTTTCCTTTCCGCTACTCCTTTAGATGAATGAGAGTAAGGAGGAGTAGTTTCATGAATTATTCCCAATGATCTAACAAAAGAATTAAACTCATTTGACTCATATTCATGACCTTTATCACTTCTAATTCTTTTTGTTTTTCTTCCAAACTGATTTTCAACCTCATGGAGATAAGTTTTGAAATTTTCAAAAGCATCACTTTTATTTTTCATCAAGTAAACATATGTAAACTTAGAAAAATCATCAATGAAAGTGATAAAATATCTATTACCTCCACGAGTTAAAATTCCACCAAGTTCACAAATATCAGTATGAACTAATTCTAACAAATCAGTTTTTCTTTGAACTTGTAAATGAGGCCTTTTAGTGATTTTGGCTTTACTACAAGCCTCACATTTTTCAAAATTCTTTTTGATCATTGGGATTAATTCTAAACTACTCATGATTCCAACATAATGATCAGTAATATGACACAAATGAGCATGCCTAAAATTGGTAGAAGAAAGCATATAAACAGAAGTAGAAACTTTATTCATTTCAACATTCAGTTTGAACATCCCATCACATGCATACCCCTTTCCCACAAAAATACCCTTCTTCACTATTACATATTGATCAGGTTCAATAATTTGTTTTTGAAGTCTGATTTATTAAGAAGAAAACTAGACATCAAATTTTTCCTCATAGAAAGAGTATAAAGTACATCTTTCAAAGTTAATACCCTTCCAGAAGTAAAACACAATTCGATATCTCCCGTTCCAAGCACTTGAGTTGTGTGAGAATCACCAAGCATGATGGTTTTGGGCTCCTCAAAATGAGTATATTTTTTAAACCAATCTTTGTCATAACAGACATGACGGTTTGCACCAGAATCAGCCCACCATCCATCAACACTCTCAACCATGTTTATGTCGGTAATCACCGCCACAAAAGGTTCTTCGGTAACGTTTGCCTGAGGGTTAGGACCACGTTTCCAAAATCTGCAAAATTGAGCAATATGCCCACTCTTGCCACAAACAAAGCATGGTCCCTTATCTTGAACTTGTTGATTTTGTGCTTGGTTATTTTCACCATTATTTTTCTTGGGAGGTTTACCATTATTTTTCTTGAACTTTTTCTTCTTAGGCTTTAAAGAAGTATTTTTGTGAGTTTCAGGAGTAGCATTATTTGAAGTAATTAAATTTACCTTCGTTGTGATATTGTTCTCTTCTGTTTGTAAAAGTGCATCTTGGCCAATTGCATCTTCTTCCATGTGGATTTTCATTATCAAGGTTTCAAGGGAGGTTTCCTTTTGTTTGTGGCGCATAGTTTTTTGAAATTTCTTCCAAGAAGGTGGAAGTTTATCTACTATGCCACAAACAATAAGGTTATCTCTAATTTTTACCTCCTCAGACCTTAGCTCTCCAAAGGGAGAATGCATAAGTATCCCCCCAGTCTATGCCCAAAATCCCTAAAACACACCTAACCTTTACTAAGGTCCTATTACCCTCCCCCCCGAACTTATTTTATATATAATTTTCTACCCATTTTCGGCCTACGTGGCACTATCCTTGACAAAATTGTCAACACGCATTGGGCCCACAAAATAGTGCCACGTAGGCCGAAAAGGGGTAGAAAATTATATATAAAATAAGTTCGGGGGGGGGGGGGGGGGGAGAGTATAGGACCTTAGTAAATGTTAGGTGTGTCTCAGGGATTTGTGGCATAGGCTGGAGGAGTACTTATGCATTTTCCCCTCCAACAATCATTATAAAGTCTTGAACTTGGTCTACCACTGATTTGTTGTCCACCATTTGGAAACGAAAAAATTTACTAGCTGCATATTTTTTTCGCTCCAGCCTCTTCGGTATCATACTTACTCTGCAATGCTTTCCAAATTTTCTTTGCACTAGAGTAAGTTCTATCATAATAATCATAAAAATTATCAGATAGATAATTAAGAATATAATACCGACACTTATAGGAATCACCATCGTACTTTTCCACTTTCTCTAGATGAGAAATAGTTTCATCATCATTCATAGAGGTGATGTCTACTTTATTAGGATTCTTCTCAATTAACACATAAGAAACATTGAGAAGATTTGAGTAGAAAAGTACTTTACCCTTCCATCTCTTAAAATGGTTACCATTGAACCGAAATGGCTTGTTAAGGTCTCCCATCTTGACATTCGCGATTTTTTCAATTGTAGCCATGGTGAATCTCCTTAAAATTGTTAGTGAAAACTTACAAAATAGCAGAATTACAAAATTACAATTGAAAATAAAAATGAAGAAATAAATCTCTTCAGGCTGAGGCGAGGATATCTCGCTCTCTTTAAGGAGATTCAAGCCCACTGCAACAAATGTTTTCACCGGTCCAGCAGTAGTCCTCTTGACTTGTCCCCTCCAGGATACAACAGCCTTCATAAAGTATAACTCAACAACTCTGGACAAGAGTTGAGTTCAAAGCTCCATAAAAAAACACCTCCCTTCAACTAATAAGAACTCTCTTTTTTGACTAACTCTTTCACTCTATATTTTTCCTTGTATTGTGTGTACCCAACCAAATGAAGACCACCACTATTTATACTAGAAGAAGTCTTCCTAGCAATGAATAGGAAGATAATGGTGTAGTAAATAGTGAAGATAAATGGCCTAGAAGTTACAGATAATAATTGAGGAGTAAAGAATGAGATAATGGAGAAATAATATGGAGAAATTATGAGTGACAATCAAGTAGGCACTAATGCCATCAACGGCATTTTGCATCTGTTGCAAAACTGAAGTGCCATATTGCACTAACTCCTAATGGTGTAATGCTCCAAATAAATGTCCAACGGTTAAGACAAAAGAATTATCCACCACCGGACAATTTACAGCAAATGCCACACTCTTTGACTCCAAACATTTCAAGCAAATTAATATACAAAAATATTAATATTAAAATGCTAACCAACAATAAGGAACAAATATTATCTTAGTAGATGATTGAAAGCGCACACAATTTTTCACAAGAATAGGCAACCATATAGTTAGTTAGTCACAAAGTGTTGTTTTAATATACTCAGATACGTCGACTATAAATATAGGCTAGAGGGCATTCGAGAAACTCATTTTACTACTAAGTTTCAACATAATAAACAATTCACAAAGTAGTTTAAATGAGTTTACGGTTTAAACATTAGCATACTACTACTGTTAGATTTCCGACAACCAAACTCCATGTGCATTTAGCATATGTAAACGCAAAGGATAAGAGTTTGAGGTGGCATGATGTCAACTTGGGTAGGCTCCAACTGAAATAATCATAAATCTGTCAGTGTAAACAATGAGATTAGGAAGTATTTGTAGTCAGTCAATATCAGTTGATTATTAAAGTCATTGAATTCCTCAGGTAAGGTTTTTTCCAATGCGACAAAGAGTTAGATGAAGCGACCAACCAGTAGATCAACACCGAAACATTAAACTTTGCACCTTCAATTGACAAAGTGTACCAAATTGCATTTGGGCCAAGTGCTTGATATAAATGTTTAGTGTGTGCTTGCTTGGCGTTTAAAATCGCTGGACAATCAGTCCTCAAAAAATAGTGAGTTAAATTCTAATTACGCATACTCGGAGGTGTAAACAAAAGCATTTATTAGTATGTATGGAAATTAGGGCCTAGCACAACTCTAAAAAGAGCAGAGTCAAACATAGAAATTCGAAGGCTCCTTAATGACCACAGATTCATGTCTAAACGTTTTGCATATCATCCTCATTAAGTTTACCCGGTAGGTCTGTGCTTAGTATTATTTGTTTTTGAGATTTTAATTGTATGAAGGACTTACCTGCAATGTATGAATTGTATCATTTGTATGGCAAGTCATCTGAACGTACAACATTGTGAAATGATAATTGTATTAACAAAACTAATGTTTATGAAATACCTCATATCTTTCTACAACTCTCGGGCATACATTTTCTGTTCATTATATTTTTAATAATTCTGTGTCCTCGTCTGCGGGGAAGATGGATAATCCTTTTGTTGTGTTGTTACTCAGGAATATAATTGTCCATGGGTGAATAACTGCTATGGAAGATACAGTACGATGAAGAGTTAATTGTACGTCCTTGGCTCTTGTTGATTGTCATAGCGTGGGCATTTTGTTTTCCAGTTCACAGTAAAGTATTAGAAATCAAGTTAAAAGCGTCATACCTTGATAGTGCATAGGGATCTTGGACACAATTTTAATGGCTAAGAGAGGAACTGCAATATACATAGACACTCAACCATGCAGCTCTGGAGGTCTTTTTTCCGTATTAAACTAAAACATAAAGGGGGTAAAAAATAAAAAAAATAAAATAATTCTAACTATACTTTGATCTTTTATGTTTCCATGCTGAGGTCAGAGGTTATTTTAATTTTCGACTCCTGTATAAAATAGCATAATTTGCAGTGGCATTTTTGTAGAAAGACAGCAATAGTATAGATTGATAAAGTGAAATGCCCTGCAGGCCTTTTACTTCAAAGAGAGGGACAAATGATCGATGTTCAAAAGGAATTCATAGACCGGTTCTGTTTTGAGTTCTGATGCAGATCACTGGGTAGTGTTATTTATGTGCAAATTTAGATCGGGTAAAAAGGGAAATCTTTGCGTCATTTCTGGCTCTGTGCATAATCTGGTCCAGGCTTGAGACACATTAATGGAGGTTGTGCGCAGGAAGGGGGAGTTACAGCAAGCAAGTGAAGGAAGGTGACTGCTGAATGTAGGAGAAGGCTATTTGGGGAATAAAAATAAATAAATAAATAAATACAGAATTCTGACGTCACTATAAATATATGATATTGCTTAATGATGCAATAATTTTTATTTACTTTGAAAAATATACTTGTTATTATGTAAGAACATTTATATGGAAAAGTTATAGAATTATTTTATGACTTTTAAGATAACAAAACTAGAGTCACTATTTCAACATTTCTCATCCAAACTACCATTTATTATTGACTATAAATAGAGGGACTTTCTATTATTTTTTAAATCTTCTACTGTTTTTCTTTTTCTTGCATTTTAAAATTTTTGTGTGATTTATTGTCGTTGATTGAGTTCGAAGTTCAGTGGAATATGAGGTACCACTATTTTGATGAAGTAAATCGCTTTATCCTAAGAGGATATATTCCATAACCTTGAGTACTTGAGGTAAATAATCTTGATGATATAATAATTATTATTTTTCCTTAACATATACATTAGTATGTAATGTTCCAATATATGAAGTTAACATGTTGCAGTCTACATTCATTTGTTTTTGTTAACAATTTATCTTGTGATGTTGATATATGTTTTTGAATATCTTTTCCGGAAAAGGGCCAAAAATACCCTTAGAACTATTTGGAAAGGTCTAAAAATACCCCTCCATCCACCTTTTTGTCCATCTCTACCCTTAAAACTAACAGCCACTTTTTAAAAAATTATTATTATTATTATTATTATTTGTTACATGTCATTTTCTTAATGGATAAATTAAATATCAACCCATTTAATTTTCCCCTACCCACCCATTGTAGTGAACATGACTCAAACCCAATCAGAAGACCCATTAAAAAATAAATTGATTGATTTTTTCTCCCCTAACCCCAAGCCTCTTTCTTGTCCCCTCTTTTCTTATTCAAAATATTTCTAGACTACTTTCAATCAAATGATAAAATGTCCAGTGCAATCTAGATAAGTGTGATATGCAAATTTGTTAATGGTGTGTAGTTAGTGTAATGTTCTTAATTGTAATTACTATTATTGTTGGTATGATAGTGAAATTGTGTTTAGTTTGATTAATATTCTTACGTTTAAGGAGTTGGAATAATTCGTAAATTTCATTGTAATGTATTCCATCGTTAATAAAGTAAATTTGAACCACTTTTATTTTCGTTTTTTGGACCAGCTTTGGTGCTATTTATCATCAAATTTTTGGTCCAGTTTTTTAATCTCATTATGGTGCACTTTCATTGCCTTTTGGCCTCTGTTTTTTTACAGTTTTGATTTAGTTTTTGGTATAATATAAGGTGCAGGTTTGCTTCTGTTTTGTTATAGTTTAGGTGCAATTTTGATAGATTTTGGTGTAGTTTTTTAACGCGATGGAAAAAAGACTGCAAAAATCAATACTCCTTGAATCCTTCAACTTCAAGTTAGTATTGCAGTGGAAATTGTATTATTTGATTGAATATTATCTTGAAATTTTTGAATAAGAAAAGCGGGAAGAAGAAAGAGGCTTGAGGTTAGGGGAGAAAGACTCAATCAATTTATTTTTTAATAGGTCTTCTAATTGGGTTTGGGTCATGTTCACTACAATGGGTGGGTAGGGAAAAATTAAATGGGTTGAGATTTAATTTATCCAATAAGAAAATGACATGTAACAAATAATAATAATAATTTTTTTTTAAAAAGTGGATGTTAGTTTTAAGGGTAGAGATGGACCAAAAAGGAGGATGGAGGGGTATTGTTAGTTCAATAGATGAATGAAGGATATTTTTAAACTTTTTCAAATAGTTCAAGGGTATTTTTAGCCCTTTTCTATTTTCTAAAATTTAGAGAATTGTCATAATTTGTGTTTTGATGCTCACGACAAAAGAATGACTTTATTTGTGAATGCACTATAACAAAAATAACTTTTATAGGCTATAGATTGACACATTAATAAACAATACTAAAGTCTTTACCGGCATTAGTTAAGTGTCATTAGATCCAGTGTCGCTAAAAACTTAGGGAGATATACAGAGAGTGTTAATTGTCGCTAATATTTAGCGTCAATTAAGCTATTACCATTAATTAATTGCCGTTAAAGATCATTTTTGATGTAGTGATGCTACTTATGTGATTTAGATTATCAGGAAGTTTGCTTCAAAATAGTTATTACTATATAAACATTGCTCTTTTGTTTTACTTATTTACTATTTCTTAATATTTCAGTATTTTAGACGAAGAAAAGTTCATATGACTTGTAATAACACCAGTTGAAATTTGTATTAATTTATTTTTTATTATTTATTTAATAGCTAATTTTTATGAGATAAATATTTTCATGAATGCAAATATATATATTTATATTTGGGTAGGTATTTGTGTTTAAATTAAACTATTAAATATGTCACGAATGTAATATCATATTAACAAGATCTTCTAACTTCAAAATATATTATTTTAAAATGTTTCGAGTTCTTTTAAAAAAAAAAAGACTCACAACAGATGTGAATATATATGAATTATTTAAGATTTATCATTTACAAAATAATAAAATACTCTTAGTTATTACTAATTATTGCAAACCTAATTCACACTCTTTTACATTCTTAGTTATAATATTATGATAGTTATTACATTAATTATTTCTAACATCCATCTTTCCTTATATTAACTTTTGACCAGTATTTTTTTATTTTATCATACCGCTCCTATATATGTGATAACACGTTGTTGTTATTTTTCCTTTGACGAATTATGTTTGGGTGAATAAATTAAAAATTATTTACAAGTATATGAACTATATCTTTGTTGGGTGTAAGATGAACAAGCGATTATGTATATGATTTCACAGATAGAATATATTCTTAAATTTTTATTTTTATTTTTTCCGGTAATAAAAAGGAAACCTTTCTCAGTTAACTATGGACAATCAGATAACTATCTTTGATTTATGTACACAGTCAATCAAGAAGTCAAATATGAGAGCCAACAACAGCGTCATCTATCATGTTATAACTTATAAAATAAAAATTAATATACAAAAAGTAGTTCTAAAAGATAAAATGTAATTGTTCATATGACATCTAAACAGTTTAACTTGGAATACATATCTGGTTAGATGACAAGAAAAATACACAACAAATATCATCTAAAATGTAGTTGTTCACTTCACATGTTCATATAACATCTAAACAGTTTAATGTGCAAAACACATTTGGTTAGATAACAAGAAAAATACACAACAAATATCATCTAAAATGTAATATTAGTGAGATACGACTAATTACATGATTGAACCTCATCAAATTGAAATAAATATATACATTATTGCATTTAACAAATAAAAAATTTCATTGACCATCTTCAAAGGTTCGCGTGAATAAGAAATATATATGATGATCCACATTGGACATTCACAAAAGAATTTGCAATATTATTTTGTGCTAAGCTTATTATTCAAATATTCGTTTAAATAAGTAATATTATTTATTATAACATATATTTTCTAAATTTGTAATCACGTGCGTTGCACGTGTCAAAAAACGTGTATATATATAAAACCAATAAACATCTTGAACCCCGGATGGTTCATTTTATTATTTTGTTTAAAAACCAACCACCCGAAGGCGAAATTTTTCAAAAAATAATTTATTTTTGAAAAATTGACCTCCCAAGGTCAGATTTTTTCCCGACCATCGATTTTAAGTCGATTTCTCTAATATTAGCCACATCTTCTTTAGTGAATGAAAGAGGGACTCGTTTCATAGGTAGCAAGGATAGGAGGAAGGGGTCAATGAAGGTTGATGTTGAGGTTTTTATTTCAACTAGTGAGGAAACGACTCGTTTTGGTCCTGTAAAATGAATGTGAATAGCAGAATCGTATGTTTAAGATATCTGACAAAATGAATAGATAAAAGATTGGAATAATCAGAATGACCTATTTCAAGATCAGATTATCCACCTCTTTGTCGGCTTGGGTTGGATTTTTTTGACCTACGATTTTAAGTCAATTTCTCTATTAACCAACCTTCACAATTAGTTTTGAATGTATTTTAGTGTCGGTCAAAATTTGGATCTTAAATAGGAGTCAGGTCCTGAAATTGGGGATAGAAGTCAAGTCTGAAGTCGAGATCCGAAGTTGTATCTCGATTCGAGGTCGTATTTGGGTCTCAGTTCACTGTTGGGATTTGGGTCTCGAGTCAATGTCAAAATATGGATTTTGGGTCGGATCTCAAAATATGGGCCTTGGGTCAGGGTTAGATTTGGAGTCAGATAAAATATAATAAATAAAATAATAATAATAATATAACATAATACTCTCCTTATTTCAATTTATGTGACAGATTTCGATATTCAAATATGTGTATCTTTGGCGGTTAGTTAGGAGCAAATCTTTTCTCAAAGATAAAGGGCCATATATGTTCAGCATTTTACATAATAAGGATCTAAGTGACCCTACTATTTAAAGTTAAAGGGACTATTTAAGATGTTTCCTAAAGATAAAACTCTGCAGATATCATTTCAGCCGAGAAAATGATCAAAATGGTCCTTAATGTATGGGCTTTGATTCCATTTGGTCCTTAATGTATGGACTTGATGGAAATGGTCTTTTATGTATTTGATGGAAATGGTCCTTTATGTATCATAAATTGTGATCAATTTGGTCCTTAACCCTAAAATTAATATATTTCATTTATTTTGTCGTCAAAATACATGAAATATGTAAAAGATGCGCTCGTTCAAGACTTTCCTTCCCCTGTTTCCAAAAATTCCAAAAGGGCATATCAATTTTTTTTAACCAAAAGAGCAAAATCGCTCCTGACGGAGAGATTTTCTTCTGACAAAATTGACGCCGTTACTCCTTGAAAAAAAATAAAAATCGCTGTTGTGAATTTATTTTTTTAACAACGCTGCCCCAGCAGCTTTTAAATAATAGAAATAGCTGCTATAGCAGCCATTTTCTTAAAAAAGTTTTAATTTTTTTATTCAAAATTCCCGAGGCAAGGATTACTTAAAAAAATAATGGGAAATCGCTCCACGTGTAGTGATTTTAGTTTAAAAAAATTTAATGGTAGCGATTATTTTTAAAAAAATTTAACTAAAATCGCTACACGTTGAGCGATTTCCCATTATTTTTTTAAGTAATCCTTGCCTCGGGAATTTTGAATAAAAAAAATTAAAACTTTTTTAAGAAAATGGCTACTATAGCAGCTATTTCTATTTTTTAAACGCTGCTAGGGCAGCGTTGTTAAAAAAAAAATTCACAGCGGCGATATTAAAGAAAAAAGAAATTTTTTTTGGACCGACAACGATTTTTATGTTTTTTAAAGGAGTAACGGCGTCAATTTTGTCAGAAGAAAGTCGCTCCGTCAGGAGTGATTTTTCCCTTTTGGTTAAAAAAAATTGATGTGCCCTTTTGGAATTTTTGGAAACAGGGGAAGGAAAGTCTTGAACGAGTGCATCTTTTACATATTCCGTATATTTTGAGGGCAAAAAAAATGAAATATATTAATTTTAGGATTAAGGACCAAATTGATCACAGTTTATGATACATAAAGGACCATTTCCATCAAGTCCATACATTAAGGATCAAATGGAATCAAAGCCATACATTAAGGACCATTTTGATCATTTTCTCCATTTCAGCCGCTCAACAACTTCTTCTATCCTTTTCTCAAATGTCTCTTTTGCAGCTATATTCTTGATTTTCTGCCATTGAAAGGTTAGTTTTCCTTAATTACTTTTTCATTTGATCAAACTTCTAGAGAAAAACAACACTTGTAATGCCTTAATTGTCAAAGTATAATTTAGCTCCTTGCACTATATATAATGATAGCCGGATCTGATACTGGTGTGACGACTTGTTGAAAGAGCCCGAGCAACATAGAGATATAGTACAAGTCTTATGTTTTTCACTAGATCTAAATATCATACTAAGAAAACATTACTTAAGTAAGTAGAAGCGGAGCTAAGATTAGGAGTTTGGGGTTCTAAATCAATTTGTTTGAGGGGACACATGTTAATATACATAAAAATAAATTAATTTTCTAATACAAATATAGAGTCTACAAAAAAGCTAATGGGTTCGTCCGAACCCATAAACTCTCACCTAGCTCCGCCTCTGTTAAAGTAAGCAACATTTTTAGTCAATGCGCTTTGAATCACAAACATTTTTGCTTATTAGGAGTTAAATTATTTTTACACATCAAGCTGCAGTTTTCAGGTCATAATTGCAAAGGAAAAAAAGGGGAATATTGTTAATATGGCTTATGCAAGTTTGATTTCTCTTAAGACGACGATAAAATCGCTCTTGATGACATCCAATTTGCCAATGCAATCTCTAATATGTGATCACAAAGAAGGAACTTTGGGCTCTTCATGAAAAAGTTAGTTCCCTGGGAGTATTTCTCAACAACTTTGAGAAAAACAATGTTTCCGGGGAAATGACGGATTTGGAAGTACAGGTAAAAGAAGTTGCAAGTGCTGTTGAATACACAATTCAACTGAGAGTAACAGAAATTGAAATGGCAAATACTAAAAGTCAGAACAAAAGGACACGTCGAAACTTTCATCTCAGCCTGCAACAAGTAGCAGAGGACATTGATTGTGTCAGGAAAGAGTCAACAAAGATTCGAGATTAAGGGAAACAAGCATTAAAAGAATCATCGATTCAAGATTTTTTCAAGTTCAGCAAATGATGTTCTGAAGGTTAAGAACAATATGGTTGGACGCGATGATCAAAGGGAACGGTTGTTAGAAGATCTGACTAGAGGATACTCTGGTGAACCCAAAGTCATCCCAATCATTGGGATGGGAGGCATTGGTAAAACAACTTTAGCAATAGAAGTTTACAATGATGCGCACGTTCGTTCTCATTTTGATGTTTGTGCCTGGGCTACTCTTTCTCAACAGCACAATGTAAAGGAAATCTTGTTGAGCCTTCTGCGCTCTACAAAGGGTGGCACATTTGACATGAACGATGAGGCAAAGTTAGCAGACATGCTGCATAAAAGTTTACATGGAAAGAGGTACTTAATTGTCATGGATGACTGAGGGGTTCCTAAATTTTGAAAATGACTTGGAAGGAGAGGCTGAGAAATGTTTACAAGATCTTATCAACAGATGTCTAGTTCATGTCAGCAAGAAAAGTCAAGATGAAACAAAAATTATATCATGTAAGGTTCATGATCTAATATACGACCTGTGCTTGAGACAAGTTCAAAGAGGAAACCTTTTTATCATGAACGACATTCTGTTTGAAAAATCCGATGAAAAGAAAGCTCAAATCAATGATTTTGTATTCGATTGTGATCCAAATCATGTTCCTTCAGTATGCCAATCTCTCAGTAGGCATAATATGCAGCCGTTTAAGCACTGGACCAGTGACAAAATTGATAAATTTCCCTATGGTCTTTACAGGGCCCTTGTTACCCCTGGACATCATCAGTTGAGAGATGATGACAACAACAATCTTTTGAAACGAACTCGCTCTATTTTCTTTTCCGGTCATTATTTTTCAACTTTTATTCTCAAATCAGAGCTTATTCATTTCAAATTACTCAAAATCTTGGACTTGGCACACATGGCGATTTATAGTTTCCCTCTACAGATACTAAGCCTCATCTGGTTGAGGTACCTAGCATTACGCTACCCTGAGAATTTCGACATACCTCCAGAAATTTGCAGGTTATGGAATCTGCAGACATTCATTGTTAGAGGGTATACTCTACCGTATATAACTTTTCCGGAGCAAATTTGGGGACTAATGCAATTAAGGTATCTGAAACTGCAAAAAAATCATTTACCAAATCAACCAAGTGTATCTGTTGACAAAGAAAGACACATGAGTTTTTCAAATATACAATCTATTTCTTACCTATCTCCACTTTGTTGCACGAAGGAAGTTCTTTCGGGGATTCAGAATGTTAAAAAAATAGGATTCAATGGAGATCAAGATTACTATGAAAGTTTTCAGAAATCTGGACATTTCAACAATCTTGTCATTCTAGCTGCAGCAACTTGAAACATTGAGTGTAAGAAATATGTATGATTGGAGTCTGGTGACCATTCCAACAACACTCAAGAAGTTGAAGTTGTACAGAACTTATCTAAGTTGGTCGTACTTGGACATCATCGCGGAGTTGCCTAACCTTGAGGTGTTGAAGCTGATGTTTAATGCTTGTCGTGGCGAAGAGTGGGATCCAAATGTTAGTGTATTTACTCAATTGAAGTAAATTCTCTCAAGTCCTGGAAAGCTACAAATGACAATTTTCCTGTTCTTGAATGCAAGCGAAAAATAAATTCCTTTTTTTGAGCTACCCACTTCGATCAATTAGCCAAGATTTTGACCGGATACGAAATCAAATAAGACGCGAAACTTATAGAGTCGTAGCCTTCTAAGACTTTCTTCTCCAACTCACTCAATCGATAGGTTGAGGCAATCAACTGGAAATCGACCAAAAGGACCTGTCAAGCCTTAGAAGTCAAAGCATCTTTAGATGCCCAGCTTATCCGCCAGTTGTCTGGCTGTAAAAGGAAGAGGTTAGTTCACAACTCTGAAAGCCGAAGACGAAGCGAGGAAGGCTGGCTATCATTTGAAAAAGATACCCATTGAGTTTGCAGATATCAACACATTACAACTGATTGAGTTAGATAGTTGTCTTCCCATACTTGCAGAATCTACTGCAAGAATTCAACAAGACCTCGGAAATGACCCCGTGGATGTCCGTATCATAACATCCAGGTGCGGAAATAGTATAACTAATCTCAATATTACTAATACACCTTATTCAGTAGTACTATTCTTAATTATACTTATCTATTGTTGTTATTACACATAACAATTATTATCTTGTTTGCTTGTGTAAACAAAAGATGTTGCAGATTACTTAATAAAACCTGATTTGCTGTGACTTTGATGCGGGTGTCTGATATACTTCGTAATCGAAATTTTGAAAATCAGGGGATTTGGCTAAAATTAACTGAATTACCTAACAAAATAGTTCCACAATTAATCAATGACCTTCTAATTATCACTATTAGAAATAATTATTTATTACCTTATATATTGCTTTTAATTTTTTTTACTTATACGAGATTTGATTATCTTATTGCAGGTACTTTATTGGTTGAATGGGAAAGTTTTATTTTCTCCAGATATTCATCTTTTGATAAACGGATCAAATTTCAATCTACCAATTTAGTGAGAAAATCTAAACATGCTCCAGCAAGATTATTAGCGGAAAGGTATAATTATTTGTGAGTCATATGTATTATTACTTGAATTTTATTGTAAGAATTTGACAAGAGTTTCAAGTAATGTAAATTTTATATCAAAAGCTCAATGTGAAATTGCTAAAAAGTCATTTTTATTTATTTTTAATGTAAAACTTAACGGTGCTTTGGTTTGACTTATATAACTAATCTCAATATTACTAATATACTTTATTCAGTATTATTCTTAATTATATTTTCCTATTCTTGATTATTACACATAACATTTGAATGATCAATTATTATCTTACTTGTGCAAACAAAAGATATTGCAGATTACTTAATAAAACCTGATTTGCTAGACTTTAATGTGGGTTCTGATATGAGTGTGGAAGAAGTCGAATCCTACCTAATCTAAATTTAAGATTCAGGGGATTTGCCTAAACTTAACTGAAATACCAACAAAATAGTTCTACAAATTAATCAATAAGCTTCTATTTATCACAATTAAAAATAATTATTTTATAAAAGCATAATAATCTTATTTAAAATCAAGAAAAGAAATATAATTAATTTCCACTTTCAAATCAATTAATTTGTCAAATGTACCTCAATATTCTTATAATATTTCTGAGAAGGCCCTGCCTAAGTGTCGCGATCCAATTTAGGAACATCACCGGAGCTAAGGGGGAGAATCCCAAAGCAAGCTTTACCAAAATTCTATAGAAAATAGGGCAGAGTTTCCTTTGTTTTTGGGTCTATCCTGAATTTTTCCTGTCTCAAAAATCCACAACACACCTAATAACAACTATAAATTATAACATAATATCCATCGATGATCTAGTTGTCACGCAATAATACCAATTCATCTCCAAGTATGAAAAAGAAGTTCAAGACTAGTCACTTGACTATAATACGAAGGAATAATCAAGACTCAACTAAAAGGAATGATTAATAAACCATAGCAATCCAATAAGTCTCTTGTCACGTGAAGCAATGCGAGGCTCACCAGATACTATCAATCCACACTCTCTAATTAATGAAAAAAAATTCAATGTCACATGAATTCTCTGTAAAAACATTTAGCGAGGAGTGAGACACTAGCTGAATGAGTAATAATACTTAACCACGATAATTTTTTAGAGGGACAAGTCAGAAAACATGCTAGTATGTTAATCAACATAATGAAATCAATGCCCTTTCAGAAACGGTAATAATATTCAATCTTATTTATCTCATGTAAGCAAAATCAATGTAAACTTTTAGAAACAAACTTAGAAAAACACTCTCATATCAATCTTATATATTTGGGAGGTTCCCAAGGATGAATCATGTAAACAGTGTGACCTTCTCTTTAAGAAGTAACCAGTAACAATGAACTCCTCATAAGGAGTTAAATATTCATAATGATAGATCCCTACTCGAGGGATATCGTAATGGTATGGTAGTTCTACCTTCCCACTAGCAAGGGTTTTATTGGTAATTTGTAACTACAAGGTGCACCAGGTCTAGGAACCCGTCATTAGCTACGGGATTCATCAAGGTCTACTCTCATTTATAATTTTCTTGTACTCGGTCGAAGCATTTCAAAATCGAACAAAGCATTTAAGTCGTATCAAATCATAATATTTCAAAGTTTAACAATCACATGTCAAAAATACCATTTCTCAAAAAGTGTAAAACTCGTTATATCTTGTAAAAATGAGATCATCTCAAATAATCTTTTCAGTATCATATCAAGTAAAAGACTTGTCCCACATGCAAGTTCAAAACATTCGATAACACATTTACTTTATAAACTATGTAAAAATCATGAAATTCAAATTGTGGTAAGATTACTACTCACAATACTCGTGTTGAAATACCAAACTTGTCACCTCAAGCAAAATGTATGTCCTCCCTTCAATCAATCTATAATCACATCATATCGATCTCATGCATGTTAAAATCTCATTTAAATTACTCCTAATACCATTGCCAATTGTTTACTAACGATATCTTTGTACACAAAAACAAGACAAAAATTCATGATCATAAAAAGACAACTCAAGTAAAATTTATTGACCGAATGAGGCCTTTACCGGAAGCAAATGCACTTGTTCAAAAGTTGTCGCAATATGATGTTATAAGTAGTTATCCGCTACTCATGTTGTGCTGCTTGAAATTGTACTTCTTTAATTACCCAATTAAAACTTTCATATTGGACTTGAAGCTATTATATATGTTGCTTCTTCTTCCGCATAATCTTTTAAAACCCGCTGCGTAAAAGGTTGGAGAAAAGCTTCACGTGTGATGGGTTAAACCCCATTTTTCTCTTCTTTTTTTAAAAGTTGATGTCCTTAATTAAATATGGGGTATCATCATCTTTTAAGACTCAAATGTTGATGACTAACTTTTCATGATTTCTCTTTAAAAGAGCACTATGTTGTTCAATCACGAGAAGACATGAGATCCTTTCAAAATATTTCTGAAAATCCTTTTTACAGTAGAGTAATATGACAATTGAAGCATGGAAAGTATTAGTTAGTGTCTTTTCCAACATCTTTTATAGTTTCTCCAAATAATTGCAATTGGGAAGTGTTCTAAAATAAAGTCGTATTATACTCTACTACAATTTTAAAATCTTGAAATCACAAGTGAATCAACTCATAACGAACCCTTGGCAATATCGTTACCTTAAGATGGTCTTACCTTCCCACAATTTAAATGGATCTTTCGTTGTCAAGTATTCGACCTTCACGCTTTCATCAACATGATGAAAGCGAAGGAAAATCACATCGTTTGCTTTATCCTAACTTGACACTTCATTTTCTTCAATTATAGTATCACCAAAACCCTTAGCGGTAAGGTAAATTTCAGTATCAAATATCCATGACAAATAGTTCTTTCCAACAATGTCAAGTGCCACAAATTCAAACTTTAATAAATTTGACATGATTAAAACTATCATAAATTAGTTGAGTTACTATCAAGATGTTAGTTGCTTTATAATAAATGGTAAATTAATGTTTCAAAAATAATAAAGTATAATATGAGTATAAAATATATTGTTGGAATATTGACCCCTAAATTTTCCCAAGGAACGGGTATATTCTATCTGTTCCTTTACTAATTACAACAACTATGTTGTGTAAAGCAAAAAAAGTAATGGCACAATACTTAATCGTGAAGAACCCTCAACTTATAAAGGGTAAAAAAAACCATGACCTACACCTATGTAGGGATTTAACTCAACTTCATTAACTCTAAGCCTCAACAAAAGATTACAAACTTATGTAACCTAAGGAACTATAAACTCTAATTCATAGGTGCCAACAACCAACTAAATTGTCGACCCTACTTCAAGATATCTCAAATTAACAAACATTCAAAAACACATATTATAGATTCTTCAAAAACCGAGCAAAATGTTACATGTCAAGATTCAGAAATTATACGGCACCAAGTTGGATTGTGAGAGAATTGTGTAATCAATCATTAAATTGAATATTGACTGAATAAAGAAGAATAAAGTCTACCATTTCTACGTAAATGGTAAAAGATAAATACAAGAAGGTCCCAGGAAGCTATTTGCCTCTAATTAACCATATGTATATTCTCAACAAGCAAAAATAAATAAGGGTAACTCTCAGCCAGTGAAAATGGAAAGCTGGTATTTCCTCAGCTGGAACATAGACTTCCCCAGCAACTGCCTGCCTACCTGTAGCGACTTCATTCAGAATTTCGTATTAAATCTCTTCTGTTAGCGCCACAAAGCTACTGAATCCCCAGGAGAATGATGGGAACACACAGTCCGCAACATAAAACCCTGCAAGATTTTCAGTATCTATGAGCACCTAGTATTTCAAGGTAACATATACAACTTGATGGTTCTAAGTGGTTCGCAATTGATGAATTGAAAACAGATTAAATGGGACGTTCCTCACGCACATACAAAAAGATCCGAAGTCCAATAGCTAGAGAAAATGTTTATTTTTGAATCTTTATTTTCTTCTTCCTCTATTTATTTATATGTTTGAACTTTGAATCTATAATTTCATATCATGTATATTGTTCCTTCGGCAGATGTTGCATATATTATGTTAATCAGAGATCTCGTATCTAGTCAGCAAATCTCAATAGTGGCAGCTTTTTCAATTTCAAATGTGAGGCCAATAAGGAACGCCAATTTCACTTGTGTAACTACAATCAAGAGTAAGCAGAAATATCAAACAGAATCTGCAGAAACAATTTTTTTTTTTGTCTGTGTGTGTGTGTGAGAGAGAGAGAGAGAAGGGGGAAAGAAATGGTCATATCATATTCTCATTCTATTGTTCCATGGACGACGATATATATTAATGACTTCAGTGAAGCCACAGCACAAACAAAACACTCAAAGCAAGCGACTTTGAACATTGAGTCTGATTGCACCACTGCCACTGTAAGATAACTCAAAAACAACAGTAAATCCATTTTGTGTGCAACTTTTTAGGGGATCAAACCACAACTCATTCCCAGTCTACCCTTACCTCTATATTACCTACTGTCCCCTTCCCCACACACACACACACATGCACAAAGAAACTCCCAGATCAAATAGCTTGCTGGGTCCCCATTTCACCAATTGTTTCATTCTCTTCCTAGCTTACAAGTTCAATGCAATGAATGCAGCGAGTTAAGCAAACTTTCAACAGCAAAACCAATGAAAGATTAAATAAATGGCACAAACCTAGGAAGAACCTCACACAACAGATTATCAACTTAATGCATACAATCAGGAAGGGGTCTGGGAAAGAGAGTACATAGGTTTTATCCCTATACCCATACCAAACTAGATAGAGCAACCTAAATTATATCTCCTTGCACTTGCCATTTAAGGCCCCAAGGCCCAGCTCCTACCAAAATTGACCATATAAATTCCCTTGTTAAAAGCACCTGCCAATCAACTTTCAGCTTTATGAAACTCACCGAAAAGCCCTAGTCATCCCCGTCACTGCTCGTTTGAGATTCATCTATGCCATACATAACTTCATCTACCTCATCATCCTCACTATCATTCATCTGCCCCTCGAGTGTTAATGTCGGACTTTTCTTATTATCAGCCTTCTCAATCTGATAAAAAAGTAAGAATAGATAAGGGTTCATGCAAAAAATGTAATGGACTAAGATTCATTTACTATTGAAGTAACCAACCTGTGCCATTACGAGTTGCAAACGGCCAGATAACTGCAATAATGAGTTGAGGGCTACCCCCTTTGACTTGGTAAGCTGAAAAAACAAAAAAGATTGAAGTGCTTAATAGCTTTCAACTTTTGCAGTTTCTAACAACAGAGCAATAGTGAGTTTTTTGTCATCATGAACAAATAAGAAAATCAACAACTAATGAGAAACAACAAATTATGGTGACAAATTCTTCAAAGCAGTAGGAAAACAGGGGTTCTATTGGAGATTCAATTCTTTGGAAACTGACACAAAATGTGACACCTATAAAGCATGATATCATGATGGTGGGATTTAGTACTCTATTCATTGCAGCTCCATAGAAATGAATATGCCTACCAACAGACATCAGGGCCAGTACTTCATCAAAGGAGTTGAAACAATTAAAGCATAATAGGAAATTGACTGACCCTCAAGATATGTTAAACTAACCAATTTTAATCAGATATTGACTTCAGTTATCAAACAATGAGAACCCAAACTAATGGATATTCAAACGGAACAGGTCCAAATGAAACGGAATGGATTAATTATATAGACAACCCCAACTAATCTCGGATTAAGATATCAAACAAATTATGCATACTGTAAAATGACTCCCATTTTCCTTTGATTTTTGGCCATTTTCTACTTTGTTAGGTGATCAAACTTGATTAAAGTCTCATGATTGCTAATCTTCTTGTAGTCTTCTACAAAGCAATTTCAGTTGCAAACTTTACAAGTCTAGAACAATAAAAATGTGTTTGTCCACCCAATGTGCCCCAGCTTAGCTACTCAAGGGACACTGCAATACACTTAAGATGACTCCACCAACCACCCCTGTGGAGTAAGGAGGGAGCTTTTTAATGTGACTGCAAATATGAGTCTTCCACTTAGGTTACAACATGTAGGTAAAATAATCGATTTACAAAGGCACTTTCTCCATTAATCAATACAGAAAATATGGTTCCTTGCAACAAATAGGCAGGTTCTCCGTACTAAAACAAACTGCAGTATCCAGAAAAAAATGGCACTCCATGAGGAAGTGTTACATCATACATGGAATCTTTGTTTACCTGGATATACTGATGGGTAATATGGGTGTGAGCAGTTCAATTTTTTTTTAAAAATGGGTGGTGTCCAGGCTGGCTTGTGAACTCACTATACCACAAGGTACCTGCTACTTCCCATCACCCGTAGAGGTATCAGGCAGTATCCACCCATGGAATAAAATCACTTGATAGGTGTTTGGACATGAATTGGTTGATATTTGAAGAAAAAAATAGAGATTTAAAATTAAGGGGGTGTTTGGATTGACTTTTTTCAAGTAGCTTGTAAGCTAAAAACTAAAAGCCACAAGTTGGTCACCCAACTTTTGGTTTTTAGCTTTCTGTCTTTTTTTTTGGGCCTAAAAGTAGGTGCTTACAACTTACAAGCACTTTTTGTTTTTTCCAAACACCTCTAAAAAATAAAAAAAAGATTTAAAAGCCAAAAGTTACTTAAAATAGGCCAATCCAAACACCCTCGAAGTTGAAAAGGATATTTGAAAGTTGAAATTTTGTTTGGACATGAAAGCATAGTTGAAGCCTTGTGTGGGAAAACTTGAAAAACTGCATAGAACTCCTAAAACCTAATTTTTGAGCTTCATGTTTCATATTTCAAGTTTGAAGTTGAAATAATGAGCCAGTTAGATATATGAACAAATAGTTATTTGAAATCACCTCCAAATATTATGTCAAGTTTTTGAAAGAAAATCTATGGAAAGATATTACTTCAAGTATTTGTCACTACTGGAATTTGAACTTGGTCGCTAGGGTTTGCAAAGAGAAGAAGAAAAAAGGCGGAAACGTACCTGCTGAGGTCACTAAGCAGCAGAGAAAGAAGAACTGAAGAAGAAAAAACCTATTGAAGGTTGTGAAGCTGGAGAAGAGAGTCGTGATTGCGAATAGGAGAGAAAAAAGGGAGAAGAGAGTCGGGTTTGTCCAAAGCTTCAAATAAACCCTAATATTGCTTTTTAATTATTAAATCAGACCTGTTTTTAGAAAATGAAAAAAAGGCAACACCTTTAGCGCCTCGCCTGCCACTCGCAACTCGCCATTGCCTCGACTTTTCGAGGTCGCCTCCCCTTGCCAGTAATAGGTGCAAAAGCGATCTCCTTTGAGAACAATGGCGACAAAGCACTCATTTCTAACAACACAGCCTCCTCCAGAACATACCTCACAATAACACTCATCACATTAACTTGGGAAACCAAAAAGAAGTAATTTATCAAAAAGATCAATCAGAAACAAGACTACAGAAAGCATGAAACCATCGACACTTGGCGACCCTAAAAGTAATCCCATAAATTTCACAGCAACAGTAGCATTGTAGAAGAATATCTACCTTGTTCATGGAATCTAGAAGAGGCGTCAGTGGTTCCTGCGATGTAACAAATTCATTGTGGTTCACCAATATACAGCATATCCATGGAAGAACATGTGTTCCCAAGCTTGATCTGCAAAAAAGAAAATACATGCAAAACCAAAAGAGAATCATCATATGCATAAATATTTAGCCATCAATAACTAAATGATGAACAATTCATTCTGCCAAATAAAGCAAGAACTAGCCCTTTTGAAGAGTTACAGGAGTGCAAAATTCTAATATGAATCTCCAAATTTATATCTTAAATTGTGGCAATCATTACTTCTGCAACATTGTGTTTCATGATGTCCATAAAGAAAAAATTAGCTATTTGTAGGAGTTTCAGGAGGATTAACTTTTCCAATATTAATTCCAAACTCTTAACCCAACCGAGAAAAAACCCGAGGCAGGTGCAAACTGTTCGAAACTCAGTGAAATTGGATCTACCCATCTACTCTTCTTCACTTAAACATCAGGATTTTGTCAGTGCCGGGTTGAAGCACGTGATGAGCACCTAACTACACATCACGTGCTGCACACTTATCACCAGATCAAAGCCCTGGGGCAATTTGTTGGTAGTATTTTCAAGTAGTTTAAAACTTCCAATTCTATCTCAAATTGAAATGATTTATGTCAAAGAACATTCAGTGGAATTAGCTTCAACAACAAGAATTGAAACAGGCAATTCTTTTAGGTACTTAATTCAAAAAAGAGTACCAACTTTTGAAGTACATGCAAGTGAGATGATTTTCTTTTCAACGTAGCTGCATCTCTTTTCGGGAGACATCTCCATGTTTTTTGTTCCATTCTCAAGTCCCTTTAACTTATGAAAACTTGTTTCTGTAGTAGACCAATTCGTTAACACACCACCAAGCCATTTTTCCCCATTCATTAGATAAAGAAGATCACCAAGATTTCGCGACCCACTGCCGAATTTATACCCATTCCAAGAGCTCAGATCAAATCAGTATTGATATACCGATTCAATCCGAGCTCTTATTGAGAATGCTCATTCAATGAATATTCTCAATATGCATGTAACTTGTTTTGAATTTCTCTTTATTTTACATAAGCCATTTCCTTAAGGTTATTTTAGATTTGTATCCACTGCAGTACTCTAACTCTCTTTAAAGTGTACTACATTACATGAAATGTAGTTCATGATTTCCCTTTTTTGGCTCCTTAAAGTGGAGGTATGCAGTGCATCTCCACTCTTAAAGGTACAATATGGAGTAAAAGGGTGCAATCTCCTTAAAGGGTTTGAAGATCCCACCTAGACTGCCATGCAGCCACCAAGGCTTTCAAAAAGTTGTAAGCATCATGTGGTTCCATGGATAAAACAGCTGCTTTCATCTGCGTTAAATGAATACAGTTAAAAACAAATTATTCCAGATATTTTAACATAAAAAGTGACCAAATCAGACCCAAAAGTATCCTCATTTCAAGAGATATGGACCTTCTTTTGTGGCACACTAGCATCAGCACTTATTCTTTTCAAAATCTTAGCATCAAGAATTGAGGGAGGCAAGAGATCATTGTCGCTGCTAATTATACCCAAGGATCTTAACTGGTCCTCCATGCAAATTGTGACCTCATCTTCTGCTTGTTTACCAATGACATCTGTAAATAGCAATAAAGAAAAAGCTTCCATGTTCAGAAGTAAGCACTTAGGTGACATCTTTATGTATTCTGGAGACAAAAGGATAAACACAGAAATTAATTGAGACAATGTTCTAACAGTCCATAGAATCAAGACGAGAGAACTATAGTTAGTGATGGAACACTTCCTGAGTTATTCTACCAAAATCTCATCTTAGGTCACATAACTTACTCTCCACTAGTAGTAAAGTACTGATGAAAAGAGAAGAAAATTCCCCTCACACATTTGAGTTGAACAATACAATATTCAGCACAAAATCACTATAGGCAGATCATGGATCACAAGTCTCAAAATGATGATTAACCCGAATAAAGCAGGGGTCTGGATGCAGTAGAGAATCTCAAAGAGTTCTGTTTACTTCAACCTACAATTCCAGCATGGAGTAAACAGTTTCATCAGCAGTTCTAGTCTATAAGGTTTTTCCTCTTAGGGAATTCAACCTACACTACCCCACAAGTGAGGGTATATTGTTGTTGTTTGGAATTCAACCTACAATCAGATATGGAATAACCAGTTGTGTCAGCAGCTCTAGTCTATAAGATTTTTCCCCTTAGGGAATGGCAATGAGACTTGAAATCAAGATACACAACCATCGCATGTTCCAAAAAGGTGTTAACATATTGCGCAGACGCAAAAAAAATGTGTGGGGCAATTTAGGTGATACCTTTGCTAACTGTGGGCTTAATTCCAGTCTCCACGCCAATATGATCAAGAATCATGGGCAAAGGAAGTAACGCACCCTCTGCATTTGCACGATCGAGAGCAGTAACTGTTGAATGCAAAAAAAAAATGTTAGGACACACCTGTAACAATTTCAAATTGAGCATCGCATTTAAATCTTTGTGATTCTTTACCATTAAACTGAAAGATAATATCACTTTTTCCTTCCTTCCTAAGGAAATAGATGGTAGAAAAGGTAAACATGTTGCAATTACCATTTATTAATGCAATTCCGTAACTCTGTCAAACATCACCTCATACTTATGCATATTAACTTGACCGCCAAATCAAACACATGGCTTAAAGATTACACAAAGGAGGAAAGATATTAAATGTACATAATGGCACAGGATGACTGTCATCTCAAGGCTTTGAACAATTTTCTTTCGGAAGTGATATGGCATAAGATTGTATTAGATGGGAGCTAAGAATACAAAAAGGGACTAGAAAAAAGAACACAGTGATGTATTGGACCTACTTTCCTCCTAGACATTTTCAACTAATAAAATTTAGACGGGCCATTCACAAGGACACATTGGGCTCCTCTACATATAGGGCAATAGATTAGGAGGTTCAAAGTCTCTAATCTGGAGAAAACGTTAAGAGAGGAAAGAACGGGTGGAAATTAGTCATGTGGAAAGAAATGAAAAATGCATTAAAATTTGGAAGGGAACAGCAAATTTGCAGATATAAGAGCAAAAAATTCCCGAAACATACACATTGCCATGCCAAATATGTCAATGGCATTTCCTATTTAACACGGTTTGATTATCAAATACAGGGTTCGATAATTACATGTTTTTTTTTACATAGCAATTAGAGAAGACAGGGGAGGCAAGTGCAAAAGAAGGAGGAGAGCATGTTACCCTGACTCTGGGTGTTGGACGCTTGTTTAGATTTGCGAGATTGACTGAAGGGTAGAAGGATCCCGTCCAGTGAACTTTTTAATCTGATATCCTCCCCAGGCTGCACCATAACTTTTTCAAATGATGGTTTTATAAGCAAGCCATATGCAACAAACATATGGCCAGAACCAGATGTGCCAATAGATTGCAATTTTGCTGAAAAAATACTATGCATGGTTTCTTTATGTTTCTTCATTATTTTCTCATCTAAAGATGCACATATCTTTGTGGGCTTCCTATTGTGCAATTCCTCAAAGCTCTTTCCATGCCAAAAGTAGCAAACACCAATTTCTGAAATGGCCAAAACACCCAAGCCTGCATCATTTTCAGCTCCAGATTTAATGTTGTAGCTATCCAAGAAGACAGCAGGGTGATCCATTGCCAGCGAGCAGCATGCTGATTTCTTTTTGCTACCATCTAACTTCCAAACTGCTACATGTCGGTCACCAACAGCAGAAGAAAGAACATGTCTCCCATCTTCAGAGAAAACCACACACCGGACAGCCCCCTAATACAAAAAGGAGAAAAGAAATAAGGTGACTCCCAAGGATTGTATTAGAAGTATTCTGCAGGCTGTATTAACTTCACTTAACCACGAAGAAAATACATCAAAAGGTAAGTATATGAAAAATAAAAGGAAAAATCATAATACTCACAGGGTGGCCTGTAAATTTCTGGAGCTTTTTGTCATCCAAGCAATTGAAAACCTTCAACTGAGAAGTTGCTGTTGCTAATATTTTCCCATCTGGCTAGACATAAGCCACAAGAGGAAACCAAATTAAGCATAGAAAGTTGGTTGCTACAAGAAAACAACAACAGGAATGCTAACACGAGATACTGGAGGAAGGAGGACAAAACTGGAGCAATACATGTATCCAGAAACACAATAGTGATCTAACAATGACACTAGAAGAATTTTGATAACTCTTGACTCAGGGAATCTTGCATCATTGTTGGGAGTACTCCATTTTGCATTATGAAAAGGAGAAGGATAAAAGATGCACTATCATATGATTAATCGCCTTTTGTGCATGCATAAAGATAAAAGATGTCTCCTTGTTTCATATGTCACTCGATGACCACTCTTTCAGTTACTACCAGATTGACTAAAACAAAAGATAATTGAACTGTAGCCATCAATGAAGACAATGAACATTTACAGATACAAACCTGATGAAATGGATAAAGATGATATTGCTTTAGTGGAAGCTTTAAACTTATGCAGTAAATTCCCGGACATGGAGTCAATTTTGCAAACTAGTCCATCAGCACCAGCCGTGTAAATGAATGAACCGTGTGAAGGGAATGAGATGGCGTTGACACCGCTGCTCATTGACATACAAAATTTCAATAAAAGCAAGGGAGATACGTCATATCATCATCTTACTATATGATAATGTCCCAAAAAATAATATAGAAAAATGCACCTTTGAACTGTGAGAATGATACATGTAAAAGGAACAGAGGCAAGCTCCAAGATGGAGACAGTACAAGTGGCATGATCTACAGGTCATTACTACTTCAGAGATCAACTTTATCACAGAGTTCTGCTTTACTTTTACAGCTTTAGGATACAAAAAACACTGAGCAACTAATGACAACCGGAAAAATAATAAGAGAAAAGCGTGGGGTAAATTATTTATTAATTTTTTTGTTGACAAGGGAATCTGCAGGCACAGGGTAAACCTTGCTCTTGTGCAATAGCTCGCAAACGACATAGGAGAGGTAAACTGCACTAGGCAAGCCCCGTGCAACGAACTTGATCCAGAAAATTGATCCCCAGTTGTCACACACAAGCAACGGTTTCGAACTTGAGACCCCCATTATGGGAGTCCCAAGCCAAACCATCTGAGCCACCTTAAAAATTATTTTCATTACAAATAGCACAACTGACAAAAGATCATCCAAAATCTCCCTTCTTCAAAGTTGGACATATGTGCTAGACATCAACTTCTGGGCCTCTATATTTTATTTTATTTTTGATGACAAGGGAAACCCGCAGCCGCTACCCTTTGGGTGCGCACAGGGCAAAACCCCTGCTCCTATGCAATAGCTCGCAGACCACATAGGAGAGGTAAACCGCACTAGGCAAACCTGGTGCGACGAGCTCGACCCAGAAGGCAAACCCCTTGCTTTCGCTGGCAAGGGGTTTCGAACTTGAGACCTCCAACATGGAAGTCCCAAGCTCAAACCACTGGGCCACCCCGAAGGGTTTCTGGGCCTCTATATTTACACTTGTCGAATTGCAATCTAAAACTATTTTACATTTTCTTCACAATACGTCCTACACCTCACATTGAAAGATTTATATTCCTATGCCCATTGTCCAACACATAAGGTTTATATTCCAATGTCCATTGTCCAACACATAGTATGAAGTAGAAACATAAAAGAAAGCTTTACAGTAAATAAACCATTCTTTCTGTAAGTCGAGATAATTCTAGTTATGAGTTTCGCAAAAGAACTTACCCAGGATGGCAATCACTAAATCTCCATTTCAGATGACCTGCAGATACATCTAGAGCCAAAACATCACCACTTCCTGTACCTAACACCAACAATGAAGTTCCAATCTTCCTTTTTTTCTGACCAACCAGTAAAAATAGCTCTAGTTAAAAAAAGAGTTATACTAAATAATTCCTTTTTTTTTTTTTTTGATAACCGAGAAATCCGTCTGTGACCCGCCTTTTGGACCAATCACAGCCTTCTAAACTCGGTGGATAATGGGCCCGCCCCTCTACCCTTCTCCACTTAAATACCGGGCTTTGCTTTGCATGGTGTGGGGCTTGAACCTGTGACCTAAGCCACAAATCCTCCACCTTTTGCCACTTGAGCTAGGCCTTGGGGGCAAATAATTCCTTTTTTTTCTCAAACAAAATTGTACCTTTCTGTCACATGATAACCACTTCATGCAAGTATAATCCATTGAAAGATGACCTCCTGGCTTATTAAACAAGCTTTCTGTCTCCATTGACACAATATCTGCAAACTCGGTCTGTACCTGACCCTTCACAGTATCCCATATCTGAAAGAAAAATTCCCAAATGATATACTTAATAAAATTCCAAGAAAATTCCAAATGATTAAAGGACTATACCTTGATACGGCCATCACCAGAGCTTATAGCAAAGAAGTCCAGCGAAGGACTAAAACAAGTCAAAATATCCCTTATATTAGCTGTGCCCATTGCTGAAAACGGAACTTCGAGTAAAAACTGGAGCTTCCGGCGACGTAGAAGGTAGAGCTGCTGAACGGACGGTGGAAAACTGGACCTTCCGGCGACGGAGAAGGTAGAGCTGCTGAACGGACTGTGGCGCTGAAAAGAGGGAAATAGCGAAGGGGCAGGGCGGCTTACAGAGAAGGCTAAACCTTCAAAATTTTGGGGTTTTGCTCAATTAGAAAATATTCAAGTTTGGTGAAAACCAAGAATTATAAGTAAAAAAAAGGATTTATATTTTAAATAATAATAAAAATATTTTGAAAATTTCAATTACACTATTTTTTTCATTTTTTTGGTTTCCCTACTCGGTGTCCAATACCCACATTAGGGCCCGACTATTTAATGTATTTATAGAGTAAATTATATATTTAAATATTTCTTTTTAATAATTAAGATATCAAAAATCAACTAAAATTTTGTTTATTAAATTATTATTTTATTTACAACTATTTAAGACTTTCAAATTAATTAAAAGTATATCTTAAGTAAATCATTTCCTTATTTAAACAACGAAAAATATTTAAAAATGTCCTTGAATTATGTGAAATTGAATAAAAATTATCTTAGTTAATAATTTAGATAAAAAATGTTTCTATAGTCAAAAAAAAATTTGTCCAAAATTGTCTCTCACTAATAATTTAATCTAGAATGTCCCTATTATTACTTAAGGACTAAAATTATTTGCACCCCCCATTTTGATTTACAAATCAAACTCCCCGTTAACTATGAGCAATAGTCATTCTTCCCCCTTTATTCCATGCGATGTCTATTTTTCCCTTGACATTTTCAAGTTTCCATCTATGTAATATCTATTTATATTATATATAATATATGTTTTTCTTTATCTAGTAGATATTTATAGATTTTTATTTAAGCTCATTAATATTATAAGCATAATAATTCTTTTATCAATTTATCACAAAATCTAATGTTAATTTGTCAACTAAGTGTAAGCGTCTAAAGTCTCAATCCTGAAATACAGCAAACAGGAAAGGAAAATAGCAAGCAAACAACAATATTTGTATTTGAATTTATGCGAAGGTTACAATCTTTATAAAATCTTTAAGAAAGATATGTAATCACTGATTCTTCTCTTCAATGATGTTCTTGATTTGATGGAATACTTGCGGCTCAACTTTTGGAGCGAAGACTTCTTTGTACTTGCGGAAGACTTGCAGATCACCACTGAAGAGCAAGGATTCTCTATGTATTTCTATGTGGTCTTCTTGTTTTCTTGCGGCTCAACTTTTGGAGCGAAGACTTCTTTGTACTTGCGGAAGACTTGCAGATCACCACTGAAGAGCAAGGATTCTCTATGTATTTCTATGTGGTCTTCTTGTTTTCTTGCGGCTCAACTTTTGGAGCGAAGACTTCTTTGTACTTGCGGAAGACTTGCAGATCACCACTGAAGAGCAAGGATTCTCTATGTATTTCTATGTGGTCTTCTTGTTTTCTTGCGGCTCAACTTTTGGAGCGAAGACTTCTTTGTACTTGCGGAAGACTTGCAGATCACCACTGAAGAGCAAGGATTCTCTATGTATTTCTATGTGTCTTCTTGTTTTTTTCCTTCTGATCTTATGAAGACCTCTTTATATAGGCTTGAGCTAGGGTTTTAGGGGTATTTTTGTCCAAGCAATTTTGGTTCTTGGGCTTGAAGAACATGAGTTGGGCTTGTCTTGTCAACTTAATGGACTGACCCTAAATGTGATTTGGACTTTATTTAAGTCATATATTATGACTTAAATATTAATCCGACTTTATTAACCAGTAATTTGAACTTGGTCAAATATATCATGAAATTATGGATTAATCCAAAATTTAATATGGATTTATCAATAAAATTTCATTGTCTACAAATGCTCCCTGCTTCGAGGCTTGTTGCGGTGTCCAACCTTTAAAAACAAGGCTTGAAGCATTCATGAATTTTTTTTTATTTTTTATGGAGTATTTCAAAACTTTTCATATTTGATTCCAATGGGAATTTTCCATAACTTGAATCCAATGGAATTTTCCATAACTTGATTCCTATAGAAATTTACCATAATTTGGTTCCTAGGAAAATTTACCATAATTTTGTTTTAAATATGGTTTTTCCATAATTTGTAGGAACACAGTTTATGTACTTTTGATTTCTATAAATACACATGCTCTTACAATGATTGATTGTCAACTTGAGACATACCAAACTCAATTTTCGTCACCTTTTTTTCAGCACAGCACGTATCCGATAGAAAGTCCATAACTTGTTGTAGAAATATCGAAATCATGATCCGTTTGATGTTCCAGAACCTAGACTCATAGAGCTACGACATATCCAAAATTCAAAATCAAAACCCTTCTGAATTGACGGAAATTGATTTTTGAAGTTTGTTATCAAATCTGTCTTCTTTTTTTTATTGCTCTATGCAGTCCCACCAAAAACGTCTCTATCTTGCTGTAGGAGATTCTGAATGACGAGCGACTTGTTTCTATGGAAAATAGACATCAAAGTCTACAACATATCCAAAAAATCAAGGTAAAACTCTTCAATGAATTGACGAGAATTAATTTTTTGAAGTTGGTCTTCAATTCTGTCATTATGTTTTGCAGATTGTGGAGTCTCACCAAAACGTTTGCATCTTGGTGTAGAAGAGCTCGAATGGAGAGATAGTTGATTCGATAGAAAATAGACTCTCAAGTCTACAACCTATCCAAAAATCAAATTCAAAGTTCTTATGAATTCACCAAAATTGATATTTTTAAAGTTAGCGATCCAATTGACTTTGGACAACATCCATGAGTTCACTTCTCTGCATCTTCGCCGAAGAGCCGCATATTGATTGAGAATTTTGTCATCATCTACATGGAGAAAGAACAAGAATCTCTTAAGTCA
>NW_006239370.1:213715-213999 GCF_000226075.1 Solanum tuberosum | reverse complement strand
ATGCTCTTACAATGATTGATTGTCAACTTGAGGCATACCAAACTCAATTTTCGTCACCTTTTTTTCAGCACAGCACGTATCCGATAGAAAGTCCATAACTTGTTGTAGAAATATCGAAATCATGATCCGTTTGATGTTCCAGAACCTAGACTCATAGAGCTACGACATATCCAAAATTCAAAATCAAAACCCTTCTGAATTGACGGAAATTGATTTTTGAAGTTTGTTATCAAATCTGTCTTCTTTTTTTATTGCTCTATGCAGTCCCACCAAAACGTCTCTAT